>NW_026557631.1:0-192236 GCF_027574615.1 Eptesicus fuscus | reverse complement strand
CCTGTGGACGAAAGGAGCCACATGCTAACCTGACAAGCTCAGGGGAGGCCTGAGTGGCAGTCTTGCAATCTCAGAGATCTAAAATAACCACAAAAGATGGTTAGAAAATTAAATATTTCACTACAAACAGGTTATAGTGGGTCGTCATATCCTAGGCAGATTTTTTTCCCTGACAAAGATCAACTTAGATCTTTACTGAGCCCATTTGCTTTTTGGCCTCCTAAGATAACATATCTGTGAGATGTCTGGGTAACCTGTAACTTCCTTTTTACCCCGGACCCCTCAGGGCACAACAAATGGTACCCCGATATTCCCTCTATGTTATTGTTAAAAAGTTAATTGTCAACTGTTAATTATCTTAAAGTATCCTGTATCTATCTCTGTAAAAGAAGCACATGTCCATCATTTCACTTTTTACCCTATCCCAGAGATTCCCCCTTTGCCCCCTGCTTCGCTTTATCCCACCCTCTTAATCTATCACCAATGAATTTCATGTAATTCACCTACGTCCCTTTCCTTTGTTTGCAATGTATAAATATAGATGTAACTCTCTATTCTCCGGAGCATTATCTCAATTCATTGAGGTTCTGCTTCCCGGCATATGTCCACAGTTTGGCTCAAATAAACTCACAAAAATTCTTTACAGGTTTCAATGTTTTTTTGTTGTTAACAGGAGGCAGGAAAATTGGAGACCTTTATTTGGAAAAATTTAGCCTGATAAGGAAAGAAATTGGAAGATTTGAAAATAAGGTAAGGATCGACACTGTGAGCAAAATGACAGAATCAGCTAGTTACAGGTAGATGATGACAAAGTAAAACATGTGTCCAACACATTTAAAGAGGCAAGAAAGACATTATTCAGAACCATGCAATAGGGCAGTGAGATGACACTCAACACCCCTGAAAGAAAAGGCTGGGGAGATTTTAAGAAAAAATAAGGAATTCTAGGCATCTGTGTTTGCTAATTGGCTTTACAGAAAGAAAATGTGAAACATTTCCTGAAGTCCTGACAGGAGGTGTTTTCACATCTTTGTTGTAAAGGTTCCCCACCCAGGTTAGGCTCCTACTCTCCCTCAGAGACTGGGACACAGGGACACCAGGAGGATGAAATTTCAAAGGGATGGGGCCAGGCCCTTGAGACAGATATTCTCTGGGTCATAACATAACACTGGCAAGACGTTTTTGAGGAGACGTGTGTATATTCCAAAAGTGCAAAGAAAGACTCTGCAATGACTAATTACAATTACATTTATAAAATAAATGGTCTAAGGATGGAAGACAAAGGCATGTTGTCAGGAAGAACCTGTGTAAAGGTTGGTGACTCTGAGGGAACATTAAGGCCTCTAGTTCAGGACAAAACTGCTTTCTGCACAGTGGAGGGAAACACAACCAAATCTCTTTTAGCCAAGACCCAGTTTACATCTTTGTCATTTCCAGAAAGTTATGAAGAGGTGCAATTTCCCAGCCTTTTATAAACAGATGCAAAGTAGATGAGAGTTCCTGAACGCAGCCAGGATCTTATCTCCCAGGAGGCTGTGCTTCTGGAGTTCTCCATGGACACAGCACATTGCTCTCTACAGTCACGTTCCTTTTGACCACAGGTCATCTCCAGGGAAGAAGGGTATTCTCCATCCTACCACATGGCTGGTGTCGCTGGATTTGGCCTGATTAGTGACCTAAGTGCAGAGGAACTGACATTCACTACATAGTTTGCTCTGATGCAGGTTTTCCTATGAAACCAAGGATGGGACTGTTAACAGTCTCTTGAGGTTAGGAACCGCACCCTCTAGCTTTGGGTAATGACCTCATCTCCAAGAGATTCCAAAAGGCCCCACAGGTCACACTTAGCTTCATAAAAGGTGAGGCCATTTCTAATTCTGTGGGCATCAGTCTGAACTAGGACATTTGAGCCAAAGCCTTGGTTGTATTACTAAGGTTTCCAATTATACCCTATTAACAAAGGAAGACAGAATCCTATTGAGTTTATGCAAATAGGTCTATAGCCATACAAATAAGAATACTCAAAAAGACTTAAGAAAGTTTTTGAAATACTTCAAACAAGGAGAAAAAAGATCTGGGTTGTTACCCACATGGGTGTCCCCCTGTCCATTCCCATTGCCAACAACAGTGGCTGGGCATCTACTGCGTGTCCCCCTGGAGAAGGGACAGAACTTGTATTTATGCAAACTCATCACGTGCACCCAGGGTAATCACACAACCACTGCCCTTTTCTTGAAAGGCTGGGTTTCACCTCCACTGTGGAGATGGTACAACTTAGATCACACGAAGGTGGGATCTGGTATAGAATATCACCTTAAGTCAACAATAATGACAATGTCAGCTTTTTTTTTTTTTTTGCGCATTTATTGACTCAATGCAAGTTTTCAAAGGACTTTCCACCCTCATAATATATCTATTTAAGGGTTCAAAAGATTTATTCAGTTTAATAATGTAGAGGAAGGGAGGAGGCTCACTACAATTTTATATCCAGCTCAACTGGTACACTTTTAGCAGAACTGACAGGGTTGGACGCTTCACACTGGTAATTCCCAGCATCCTCCCTCCTGACAGGGTCTATGATGAGAATTCTGTTTTCCCAGGACAGCTTCATCCTCTCTGTCAGCTGCAGATTCATGCCATTGAGGAACCACTGGATGGAGACTGCATTTGTGTAGCAGGCCAGGATCACGGAATCCTTATGCTCCATGACTGTTGTATTGCTGGCTAGGATTATGGGCACTCTCACTGGCTCTGTGGAGAAACAGAGGGCATGGCTAATTGAGAGTGGGCTTGAGACCTGGACCATGCTGCCTCCTCAGACATCTTAGCCACTGAGAGTCCACTGTGAGCTCTGTAAGGTCACCAGAAGATGGTTCTGATCTCTGCAGAAGGACAATTGTGTTTATCCAGGTGCATTGTGTAGGGAGAGGGCTGTACCTCCTCTCTGAACCCAGATCACTTCTGACCTGTTCCCATAGACATCTTTGTAGTATCAACACAGGGAACCCCTTCACAGCCTACATGTCCTATAACCTCGCCATAAGGTGGAATTTTCCTCTCATGAGCTTTTATTGACCCTTTCCTAGAAGTTTTTTTTACTTAAAAATTCCATGTATGTTGGGAAAGGCAATCTTACCACTTCTGTCCTGCTCACTATAGGGCCTAGGGGACTTTAGAGCAAGTGAAAGGGCATTTAACTATTGTTAAATAACTCATTAGGCAATAAAGATGGCCCCACCCAGACTGCTTGACTTTGGACCTGGAGAAGTTCATCTATAGGATTCCTCAGTCTGAACAGGACTTTATTTCCAGGCCTGCTGATTGCATATAATGGTGAAATAAATCACTAAAGAGAAGTGGTTATGATTTTAACAAAAGACAGGAACTGTAGGAATAGGAGGAAATTACTTAATATGGCAAAGACCACACGTGAAAGTTCACAGCTAACACATTACTACACGGAGAACCTCTGAAAACAGTACTAAGATCATGAATAAGACGAGGATGCTGTTTTTCCCATGATCCAACTAGTCAGAAAAATCAGGCAAGAAGCTGAGATAAGAGATATCCAATTTAGAGAGAAATAAGAAAATAACTTTTTAAAAAGATTACATAATATTATTGTAGTACACCCTAAAGATTTCACCACATACATACCTAAAACAACTATTAGAACTAATAAAAAAGATGAAGTTGCTAGAGACAAAATCAACACCCGGCATCATTTCCATTTTTTAAACAAAAATGAACGATCCTCAAATAAAATAAAGAAATCAATTCCATTTACAATGGCATCAAAAAGACTAGAATGCTTAGGATTAAGCATAATAAGGTGGAAGATGAATACACTGAAAACTACCAAACATTTCTGAAAGTAAAGAAGAAACAAATACGGTACCTGGAAAGGCATCCATGTTCATTGATTCCAAGACCACCAACTATCTACATATTTGAAACAATCCCTATCAAAATCCCAATTACTTTTTTTCAGAAATAAAAAAATCCATCTCAGCATTTATGTGGAATTTCAATGGATCCCAAATGTTCGCAACAACCTTAAAAATGATGAATTTAAATTGGAGGTCTCACAGTTACTAATTTCAAATGTTACTACAAAGGGAAAGTAACCAAAATAGTGTGACACTGGCATAAAGACTTCTATTTGTCAAAAGACACAATCAAATGGTTTTGATAAAGGAGCCAAGACTGTTCAATGGAGAAAGGACAGTCTTTTTAACAAATGCTGTTGAACAGCAATGTCTACATGCAAACAAATAAAGGCGACCGTTGCTTATACCACACACAGTAATTCAGTCAAAATGGATTGAATCCTAAAGCTCAGAACTAACATTACAAAACTCTTAGAAGAAAACATAGGGGTAAGCAGTATGGCATTGGATTTGGCAATGATTTCTTGAATATGACACTAGAAACTCAGGCCAGAAAAGATTAGATAATTTAGATTTTTGTCAAAATGGAAAACTTCTGTTCATCCAAGGACACAATCAACAGAGTGAAAGGTGATCTGTGGAATGGTATAAAATAATTTGCAAATCATTAATAGGATGAGGGGTTAATATCTGAATATATAAAGTGCGTTTAAAACTCAACAGCAGCAACACCAAATAACCTGATTTTAAAATGGGCAAACCTCTTGAATACACATTTCTCCAGAGAAGATATACAAATGGTCAATAAGCCCAGGAAAAGATGCTAAACATCACTATCATTAGAAAAATATGAATCAACACTCCGAAAGTTGATGCTTGTGATATTGGGTGTGGGTAACTCCACTGAGCAGGTAACAGGAGAACACTGCCCTGTGTGGGACAACTGAGTCCTTCAAGGGTTCTTCAATCAGACATGGCACCTATCACCTGTCAGCCAACTTAAAAGAATAAGGCAGGTCTATGTATCACAAGACAAATGTCTGGGGATCTGAGCCCTCAGAGAACTTATATCTTCTATGTCTCTGAGAAAGCACAGCCTTTCTCAGGAGCCAAGACTATTCAATGGAGAAAGGACAGTCTTTTCAACAAATGGTGTTGAACAGCAATATCCACATGCCAACAAATGAAGGGGACCATTCAATAGATTAGCAGGATTTGGTTGTGGAACAACAGAGAACATAGAGTTAGAGACACCCACCCCCCATCCGCCCACACCTCTCCTACTTCTTCACTGACCAGCTGACTTCAATTTTTTTCCAGCTGCACAGACTTCCATTGCCCGGCCGAGGTGTGTGTCTAAGAGGGACCATTTCCCAGGACATCTTAGACACTCAGACTGGAGCAGAAATAAAACATGGGGACTAGGATCAAGCCTGTGGTCAGTTGACTACTCAGACCCCAGGGCCAAGAGCTTGGTTAGGCCTTCCCAGGTGAGTGTGACTGACATGAGCCAATGAGCCAATAAATGATAGAGCAGAGCCCAAGGAATGAGCTAGAAGAGTGAAGAGACAGACAGGAGCTAACTGTGCCAGCAGAACCATATGCTTTGCCCTTGGTCATTAAAGTCAACCTCCCAGTACTGACGGCAGGGCAGGGGAGGCTTGTTCAGATGCAGAAGGGGTGATGGACAGCAAGATGGGAGCACGGATTGCTGACATTCTGGCCCTTGTGGACCATTTGTGTTTGGTGGTTCTGAGATAGAAATTTGGAAATATCTTAAAATTCCCCCATATGCAAAAATTACTATTAATACCCCAGGGCTTAAGGGCAATAGCAGGAAGGACTATTTCTCTAGAGAACAGCAAAGGGTCTGAGACATGGGTCTCAACCCCTGGAGTGACAAGGGAGCCTTTCCCATGTGACCAGAGTTTCAAGGACTCTGCATCCAGGTTTCAGCCTCTGAAGAGGTTTTAGATCATTCTTCCCTTCAGAAACCATTTATTTCTTCCTAATTCATAAAAAAAAGTGTGTTACATCTTGATGCCTTAGCTGGTTACAAGTGTAAAATGGGAGTGAGCAGGTAAAGTCCTTTCCTTTATATCCAGTGGAAGTGACACCAACACATCAGGAAACAAAATCAGTGGTTTCAACTCCAGTTCAGGGAGGGGTGGATCAGCCACCTGAGGGGAAGGTCTGGGTGTTCCCAGCACTGACTGATGATTACTGCAGGTAATTTGGTTCTAGAGTACAAAGAAATTAATTCTCCATTTGGTGTTATCTCCCAAAGCACAATCTCTCTCTCTAGCCTAAGGGAAGCTCTAAACCAATGTTTACTGTAGGGATCCCTAGGGATGGAGGAGAGGATGGGATTATGGCTGCAGACAGACCTTGAGTGACTCCCATGTCCTGGGTGGCTCTGCTTTAGTGACTCTATCTCCCTGTGCCTCGGTTTCCTCTCAGTGAAGTATGATGAGCATTTGACTGCCCGGGTGTCAGTGTATTAACAATAAATATTCACAGTATCTGACTAAACATTGGGACAGGGGAGCTGCTCAAATGAGGGGCAACTGTCACTGATCAACTCCAAGAGAGAATCTCCTGAGAGGAAAAAAATGGCGACGGAATAGAGTGGTGTTTGGAGTCTGGTCCTGGGGCGGAGAGTAGGAGCAGAAGAGGTTCGCAGAGGGAGTGTATATTGGCAAGCCAAGGGACAGCTAAACTCCAGGAGAAGGCGGGGGAGTTCTGGCCAGGGTTCCCCTGACCTTGCAGCACCCACAGGGGCTGGGTCTCCTCCCGGAGCTGCGGGCTCACCGGGCGCCTCGCCATTTTGCAAGGAAAGGAGGATTTTATTGGAAACCTGACTTTCCGCGACAACTGCAAACACTGAACGGCTGCGAGCACCAGAACACCGGTCCCCTATCAGCGCAAACATTTGGATTCAAAGGAACTCTTCACTGCACCACGGAAAGGTCAGATTTCGCCTGAAATAAGGTGGGGTTTCTAATCCCCGCGGTGGGTGAGGGATGCGCTGGGTAAGGGAAGCGCGGCAGCCGCACGACCGGCAGGAACCTGGAGGTCTGTGCCTAGAAAAATCGGCGGCAGTTGGAGCTGCCGTGATCCGTGAATGTGGAAGGGGGTCCTCTGAGTTGCTAACATTAGTGACCTCTTGAAAGCAACTCATTTTAATCTGACAAGGAGGGTCAGACTAAGAATTTTCAAAGGAGTGCAGGTTCCTTAGTCTGGCGCACAGACCCACTGTCTGCACACTTGGGCTCTTTCCGACTCTGATTGCTAAGCCCAATACATAGGAAAACCCAGGTGGAAACCCTGAAAGACTGCAGGGGGGAGTTGTTTTTCCGGAACCTGGGGAGCAGAGCTTGGTGTATCCATCGGAGAGGCAGCTCTGAGGCGCACACCTCCACAAGCTCTGAGGCGTACACCTCCACAAACCGGTAGTGAGTGCCATAGAGGAAAAAAAAAAAGAAAAAGCTAGAGAGGCCCGGAAGTCAATTCAGAAACCCTGCCACCCAGGGGCTGAAACGCTAATTGTCTCTGGTGTAATCAAAAATAAATACGAGAAATTAAGACACGGCCGGCTTAAAAAGCAGGACTGGCTTACAACACTGAGAAGCAGTGGAACGAAGCTGAACTGAAATACCGCCCAGACTTGGAAACAGGCGTACCAAACAGAATAATAGAGGAAGTGAAAGACAGCCGCTACTGCACATTTTAGTCTTCCTATTCTTTAATTTTTAATTCTTTTTTCAATTTTTTTAAATTTTTTTATTCTAATTTTTTTTATTTTCATTTTTTGCATCTTTTACTTAAGAAACTAAATTTTTTTCTTTTTCCTCACTCGATTTTCACCTTTTTAATTATTACATTTTTATTTTCAATCACCATTATTATTACTATTATTTTACTTTTTTTTTTTAAATGTCATTTGATTTTCCCTTTCTTGTATTGTGGGATTAGTGTCCTACATTCTATTTGCATCTTTCCCTTACCCTATCTCAACGCTAACATTTTGCCATCACTCTCCTCCTAACCTTTCCCCTTCTGGTCTCCGGTTTATCTTAACCCTTTCTGGCTATAGATTTTCCCTACTTTTTCAGTTTACCCTCTGCTAAAATTTCACCCTACTTATATATCCAATTCCCAACCCCTTGCTCCAAATCCATACATACCTCTCTCTACGCTACCTTAAAATAATTATTTTTCTCTCTGGCCTTTTGTTGTTGTTTGCTTGAATGTTGATTAGATTGAATTTTTATGTTTTTTTATGAGATTGTTTTGATTATTCTTTTTGTTGGTTTGGTTGGTTCTTTTGTTTGCTTTGTTTTTGTTTGTTTTTTACTTTTGTTTTCCCTTGCCTCACTTGATATTAGTTGGTGTTGCAGTTTGTATTAATCTCCAGGCTCGTGTTGCTGGAATTTGCCGGGAATAGTGGTTGTTCTAGTGGAGTCTACTCCCCATATATATAGTTTGTTCCCCTTTTCTCTCTTAGTATCGTTCTTGTCTCTCTTACTTTTTTTTCTTTTTTTCTGCTCTTTTCCCAAGTTCAGATTCACACTCTTTTTTTTGTTCTTTCTTTTTACTCTCCCTCTTCCACTCCTATTCCCAAATTTGTCTTTCTCTGGTGGTTACCTTTATGGGAGGTTATTAATATTGTGAGTACAATTCTGTTCAGTGCCTTGTGTGTTGTGCCTGGTTGTGTTGTATTTTGTACCTTTAAATCAACGCCGGAGAGAGAAAACTATATAACCAGACATCCGGAGAAGAGAGACCATGGGGAGACAAAGAAATAGCCCCCATAGGAGAGAGAAGCAGGCATCACCAGAAAAGGAAGTAAACGAATTAGAGGCAAACAACCTATCAGAGAAAGAATTCAGAGAAATGATCATAGGGTGGCTGAAAAGGATGGAAGACAAATTCGACAATATGAGTAAGAACCAAGAGGAAATGAAGAAGAACCAAGAAGAAATGAAAAATGACATCGCTGCTGTAAAGAACTCAATAGAAAGCATCAAGAGTAGACTAGAAGAAGCAGAGGACAGCATAAGTGAGCTAGAAGACAAGATGGAAAAAAATACCCAATTACAACTGCTTCTAGAAACAAAAATTACAAAGCATGAGGAGAGCCTAAGGGAACTTCGGGACAACACAAAACAAAACAACATCAGGATAATAGGGGTACCAGAAGGAAAGGAAACTGAGCAAGGAATAGAAAACCTGTTAGAAGAAATAATAACAGAAAACTTTCCTGATATAGGGAAGAAAAAACCCACACAAATCCAAGAAGCTCACAGAGTTCCAAGCAAAATGAACCCCAAAAGTCCGATGCCAGGGCACATTATAATTAAGTTGGCAAACACCAACGACAAAGTAAGAATCTTAAAAGCGGCCAGAGAGAGACAGACAGTTACATACAAAGGAACCCCCATCAGACTAGCAACTGATTTCTCAACAGAAACTCATCAGGCCAGAAGGGAATGGAATGAAATATACAAAGTCATGCAAAGGAAGGGTCTGAATCCAAGAATACTGTACCCAGCAAGGCTATCAATCAAAATTGAAGGTGAAATCAGGAGTTTCACAGACAAAAAAGGGCTAAGGGAGTTTATCACCACCAAACCAGCAATGAAAAAATGCTAAAGGGTCTGCTGTAAAAAAAAAAAAAAAAGAAAGAAAGAAAGAAAGAAATAGAAAGCAAAGAAGGAACACAGGGGTATAGAATAAAAATGGCGACAAATAAGTGCCTATCAATAATAACTTTAAATGTAAATGGATTGAATGCCCCAATCAAAAGATACAGGGTATCAGATTGGATAAGAAAACAAAACCCAGATATCTGCTGTCTACAGAAAACCCACCTCAAAAAAAGGATGCATACAGACTGAGAGTAAAGGGATGGAAAAAGGTTTTCCAGGCGAATGGAAATTAAAAAAAAAAGCTGGGGTAGCAATACTTATATCTGACAAATTAGATCTCAAAGTGAAGGACATAACAAGAGATAATGAAGGCCACTTCATAATACTAAAGGGAGAAATCCAACAAGAAGAAATAACTCTGGTAAACATATATGCACCCAATACAGGAGCACCAAGATACATTAAAAAACTCCTGGAAGATATCAAAGGAGAGATTGACAGCAATACAATCATAGTAGGAGACTTCAATACCCCACTATCACCATTGGACAAATCCTCTAAACAAAAAATCAGCAAAGAAACATCAATCCTAAATGACTCACTAAACCAGATGGAATTCATCGACATCTTCAGAACATTTCACCCCAAAGCCACAGAATATACATTCTTCTCAAGTGCACATGGGTCATTTTCAAAGATAGACCATATGTTAGGACATAGGCAAAGTCTCTCCAAATTCAAGAAGATAGAAATCATATCAAGTATCTTCTCAGATCACAGTGGCATAAAACTGGAAATCAACTACAATAAAAACAACCCAAAGAAATCAAACACATGGAGACTAAGCAGCATGCTATTAAACCATGACTGGGTTACCAAAGACATCAAGGAAGAAATAAAAAACATCATGGCAACAAATGACAATGAAAACACAACAATCCAAAATTTATGGGACACAGCGAAAGCAGTCCTGAGAGGGAAGTTCATAGCTCTACAAGCCTACTGCAAAAAACAAGAAACAATGGTAATAAATTACCTAACTCAACAACTCAAAGAGTTAGAGAGAGAGCAACAAGAAAAGCCCAGTGTAAGCAGAAGGAAAGAAATAATAAAGATCAGAGCGGAGATATATGATATAGAGACCAAAGAAACAATACAAAAGATCAACAAAACCAAGAGCTGATTCTTTGAAAGGATAAACAAGATTGATGAACCTGTAGCCAGGCTCACCAAGAAGCAAAGAGAGAGGACCCAAATAAACAAAATCAGAAATGAAAGCGGTGAAATAACAACAGACCCCCATGAAATACAAAGGATTGTTACAAAATACTACGAACAACTCTATTCCAACAAACTGGACAACCTGGAGGAAATGGACATATTCCTAGACAAATACAACCTTCCAAAACTCAATCAGGAAGAATCTAAACAGCTTAACATGCCAGTAACTATGGAAGAAATTGAAGCAGTCATCAAAAAGCTTCCGGCAAACAAAAGCCCGGGGCCAGACGGCTTCACAGGAGAGTTTTACCAAACTTTCAAGGAAGAACTAAAACCTATCCTCCTCAGACTATTCCAAAAAATTCAAGAGGAAGGAACACTTCCAGGCTCCTTCTATGAAGCCAGCATCACCCTAATACCAAAACCAGATAAAGACAACACACTGAAAGAGAATTACAGACCAATATCCCTCATGAACATAGATGCCAAAATCCTCAACAAAATCCTAGCGAATCGGCTCCAGCAATACATCAGAAAGATCATACATCATGACCAGGTGGGATTTATCCCAGGAATGCAAGGATGGTACAATATCCGCAAATCAATAAATGTGATACATCACATAAACAAACTGAGAGATAAAAATCACATAGTCATATCAATAGATGCAGAAAAAGCATTTGACAAAATCCAACACCCTTTCTTGATAAAAACTCTCAACAAGGTGGGAATAGAAGGATCATATCTCAACATAATAAAAGCTATATATGATAAACCCACAGCAAACATCATACTCAATGGGCAAAAACTAAAACCATTTCCCCTAAGAACAGGAACAAGACAGGGATGCCCACTCTCACCACTCCTGTTTGACATAGTACTGGAAGTATTAGCTATCGCAATTAGGCAAGAAGAAGAAATAAGAGGCATCCAAATTGGAAAAGAAGAAGTGAAGCTGTCCTTATTTGCAGATGACATGATATTGTACATAAAAAACCCAAAAGATTCCATCAAAAAACTAATAGACCTAATAAATGAATTCGGCAATGTAGCGGGATACAAAATTAACGCCAAGAAATCTATGGCATTTCTATACACCAATAGTGAACTTACAGAAAGAGAGACTAAAAAAGCAATCCCATTTACCATCGCACCAAAAAAATTAAGATACCTAGGAATAAACTTAACTAAGGAGGTAAAAGACCTATACGCGGAAAACTACAGGACACTGAAAAAAGAGATAGAGGAAGACGTAAACAGATGGAAGAACATACCATGGATTGGTAGAATCAACATCATTAAAATGTCCATACTACCCAAAGCAATCTATAAATTCAATGCACTCCCCATCAAAATACCAACAGCATATTTCACAGACCTAGAAAGAACTCTCCAAAAATTCATCTGTAATAAAAAAAGACCCCGAATAGCCACAGCAATCCTGAGAAAGAAGAATAAAGTAGGTGGGATTTCAATACCAGATTTCAAGCTGTATTACAAAGCCACTGTTCTCAAAACAGCCTGGTACTGGCACAAGAACAGACATATTGATCAATGGAACAGAATAGAGAATCCAGATATCAACCCAAACCACTATGCTCAATTAATATTTCACAAAGGAGGCATGAACATACAATGGAGTCAAGACAGTCTCTTCAATAAATGGTGTTGGGAAAATTGGACAGATACATGCAAAAAAATGAAACTAGATCACCAACTTACACCATACACAAAAATAAACTCAAAATGGATACAGGACTTAAACATAAGACGGGAAACCATAAAAATACTAGAGGAATCCACAGGCAACAAAATCTCAGACATATGCCAAAAGAACTTCTTCACTGACACTGCCCCTAGGGCAATGGAAGCTAAAGAGAAAATTAACAAATGGGACTACATCAAAATAAAAAGCTTTTTTACAGCAAAAGAAACAATCAACAAAACAACAAGAAAGCCCACTGCATGGGAGAACATATTTGCAAATGCCATCACTGATAAAGGTTTAATCTCCAACATCTACAGGCAGCTTATGCTACTTAATAAAAGGAAGATAAATGATCCAATAAAAAAATGGGCAACAGACCTGGACAGAATATTTTCAAAAGAAGACAGAAGGAAGGTCAAGAGACACATGAAAACATGCTCAAAGTCACTTATTATCCGAGAGATGCAAATCAAAACAACAATGAGGTACCATCTCACACCTGTCAGAATGGCTATCATCAACATATCAACAAACGACAAGTGTTGGCGAGGATGCGGAGAAAAAGGAACCCTCGTGCACTGCTGGTGGGAATGCAGACTGGTGCAGCCACTGTGGAGAACAGTATGGAGTTTCCTCAAAAAAACTGAAAATGGAACTCCCATTTGACCCAGTAATCCCACTCCTGGGAATATATCCGAAGAAACTAGAAACACCAATCAGAAAGGATATATGCACCCCTATGTTCATAGCAGCACAATTGACAATAGCTAAGATTTGGAAACAGCCTAGGTGCCCATCAGCAGATGACTGGATCAGAAAACTGTGGTACATCTACACAATGGAATACTATGCTGCCATAAAAAAGAAGGAATTCTCATCATTTGCAGCAACCTGGATGGAATTGGAAAACATTATGCTAAGTGAAATAAGCCAGTCAATGAAAGAAAAATACCACATTATCTCACTCATGTATGGATAGTAAAGAACATTATAAAGTGATGAACAAAAAGATAAATACAGAGACAGTAAAGCATCAAACAGACTTTCAAATTACAGGGGGAAAGTTAGGGAGAGGTGGGGGAGTTAAGAAATCAAACGAAGGACTTGTATGAATGCATATAAACATAAACAATGGACGCAAAACTCTGGGGGGTGAGGGCATGTATGGGGGTGGGGTGGGGGGGTAATGGTAAGATATGTACACATATAATACCTCAATAAAAAAATGTAAAAAAAAAAAAAAAAAAAAGAGAGAGAATCTCCTGGCCTGATTCCTGGTGGACGAGGAGCTGCCAGGAGCATCTTTTCTCCTTTTTGTTCCCTATGATTCTGACGTTTCTCTGGACTCACCTAAATTTTTCAGTGTAGTTCACAAATGGCCTGGCTACCTTGTCCATCTATGCTATCCACACACAGTCTCAGGTGAAGGACCACCCCTATCCAGTTGTGGCTCATGGGGCTGAGTTCTGGCTGGTGAGCAGTTCAAAAGCCTTGTGACTCAGAAACCCAGAAACCATTGTGCCCACTCAGCCCTTCCCAGGAGGTTAACCCCAGTCTGACACCGGAACCCCAGGGTCCCTGGAGTTAGGAGTCCTGGGGCAGGGAGTCTGGGAAGGGCTGCCGAAGCTGAGCTTCTTTATGAGGATTGCAGGGGGCTCCTCAGGATGGGTCCTGGCCCAGCCCTGCAGGGTCTATCTCAGGGTCATGGTCATGGGGAGGGGAGCAGGGGCCTGGACTGAGACTGGTCTCCCTCTGCTGAGCAACTCCCATCAGACTGGCCCTTCCCTCTGTGGTGAATGTCTGCAGGGCTGGAATCCGGGAGGGGAACTCTGGCCTTCGAAAGTTTGTCTCCACTGTGTGTGTCCTGCACTAAATGCCCAAACCCAACCTGGAATGTGATGCAGAGGGGGAATGGAGGAGAGTCCAGGGCTGTCAGTCTATGTGTGAAATGAAGTTCACCCACCCAACACCCAGAGGTCAGAGAGCAATCACTCACGGTATACATCGAGCCGTCCAAATCCTATTTCTTGTTTTGAGTCTGGAAGGTGGACTTTTACGGTGTAGATTCCTGTGTCCCTCGGGGTGACATTCTTTAACTGCAAGGATCCATTAACGTTTATCTTTGCTCGACCGCTGTATGCAGGCTCTGTTTTATACCTTCTTTCTTGCAGTGTAAGAGTTGCAATATTAGGATTGGAGTGTTCTGCTTCCCACCTGTACCACGTGAAGCCTATAGCATTAGGAGGCTTATTGCGGATACGTAGAATCGCATTACTCCCTTGGACAGCATTGGTTGACACAATAGCAAGTTCGGCAGTGCTTGGTGGGCTCCAGAAATTTAAGAGTGAAACTAGGAGGGAAGAGAGAAACTGATCAATATTTGAAGCTCTGTATTGGAATGGAAAGATGAGGCCCTGGATTTGGAACAGGTCTCTTCATCTCTCAGGCTTGTTGTTGTGTGTGAGTGTGTGTGTGTGTCTCTCCTGGTGGTCAAGGTCAACAGCATGACCGCCAATACTTCAGCACCTGTGAACCTGTTACTTTTTCTGTTTCACAATCTCTTTTCCAGGTGTCTGTTCGGCTCACCCACTCACTGCCCTCAGATTCCTGCTGACACTTAGGGGTGTCCATGGGAGGCACCTTCATGCGACATTTCCCTAAAGACTCTCTGTTAATCACTCTCTGATCTGTCTCTGCTCTGTTCTTTTTATAACACTTGTGGGTACCTGACATCACATGTCCCATAGAATGTTAGCTCCATGGGACTGGGGCTTGTCAGGTCTTGCATGCCCAATGCCCGCAACAGGCTGCAAATACCTGTGGCTGAATGAATGATCCCGGAGTCCTGCACCGCCTGGTGTGTATTTCTCCTGAGGCTGGTGGTAAGGACAGTGTTTAGCACCCCTGGTTAGGTTTTTTCTGGTGCCACCTGACATAAATTGTTATTATTATGGTCAGTTTTCAAAACTCAATACTCAGTGACGAATAACTTAGGAAGTAACAGCAATTGAAGATTCCCTGCCCCACTCCACTTGCAGATCATGAGATTTCCCTGTTACCTGTTACCCATCTCCCTTACCCATCCTACTGTGCTCTCCTGTCCTCTCCCCTCAGGTCCACACAGAGCGATGTCCTCCACTCTCAGAGTGCTGTCCTCCACAGGAGGCCCCAGCAAGTCCCCATCTTTCCTTCTTCAGTCCACCCCCAGGAATTGTTCCTTCCTTACCAGCCAGCAGGAGCCCGTGCCAGGTGACAGGTCCCCTGTGGATAGGGGCTGAGAGGGACTCCATGGAGTCTGCTGCCTGCACTGTCCCTCCCTCTGCGAGAAGAGCTTGGGTTCCAGGAAAGCTCAAAGGCACCGCTGTACAAACTGATGGGATCTGCTGTCCCTCTTCACTGTGCACTGGGCCTCCTCCTGCTGCAATATCACTTACCTGGTCACGTGGATCAGGGTGGAGTTTGTGCTAAGGACCCACCTCCTCCTCCCCTCATTTTTGCCACCCTTTCCCCCTCCTTCCAGTTTACCATCCATCCATATTTTGGTTCCCTTGGAGATGCTGAGGTATCTGAACACACACACACTCACATGCTCTGTTTGGAAAAGCACCAGCCTGGGGCACCCAGGTCGAGGGCATTCCCCGCGGCTCCCTGTCAGGTGCACAGTAGGCTCCCCCACAGCCCTCTCTCTTTCACATTTGACTTTTCCCTTCAGAGCAGGAGCTTTGGGGCCACCTCAGGAACTCTTGTCACAGGGATGTCACCGCCACTGTGCATCAGATCACCTGTGAAGCTTTGTAAAGATTGCCATGCCCAGGTGACACGTTAGATGCTGATTCAGCTGCTGTCCCGCTAATGTGGATGCCCAAGCAGAATGCGATCTGGTGATGTGGTGATGGGGCAGCTTCTCCCCCTCTCCTGTGCGCAGGGAGGGTCTCCAGATCCTGTTGAAATGCAGATTCTGACTCAGCAGGTGTGCGGTGGACCAGAAACTCTGCATATGACAATATCTCAGGGGAGGTGGGTCTTACTGGCCTGTGGAGCCCACTAGCAACAGCAAGGCTGATGGGGGGACACGTCCCCTGAGAGAATGACCAAGCATTGGCCTGTGCTGTGTCTTGGTCTTAGGTCTGCCAGCACCACACAGAGAGCCCCACAGGCCCCAAACCTGGGGATTATTTCTGTTTATGACACGGACACCCAGCTGGGCATCGGGTCTTCCCCATGTTCTTTAAAGCCCTTGGAAGATTGGGTTTCCTCCCAGCAGGAAGGCCTCAGAGGTGACTCGGGGGGTGAGAAGGGGTCAAGTTGGGTGGTGACGGCTGAGGGGTCCCTCCCTGTATCTCAGGTTGTCACCAGCCTGGCCTTTGCTTCCAGGGACAGAGACCCAGGAAGGGTCTCAGGACCAGGAGTCTCTGAAGGACCTGCAGTTCCTGTGTGTGAAGGGGAAGGTGTCCAGTGTGCCCTAGGGAGAGAGGACTGTGTGGGAGGCCAGGTTGCTGTGAGCTCCCTGGTCTTCCGGGGGTAGTTTCTGGGAGACCCTCCCTCTCTGTTGGCTGAGCCTGTCCTTGTGCTCCCTGACCTTTGGGGCAGTGTCTGTCCTCTGCCTGGGGGAGTTTCCTTTCATTACCCCACCTTGTTCATGGGTGGTGCCAGGCAAGGTATGGGGAGCAGCAAATAGAGCCCTGAGAAAGCATATGCTCTTAGGCCCTGAGAAAGTAAGAAACTTCCCAACCTGTGAAGATGGTTATGAGTTTATTTGAACCAAGCTAACATCATATGCCTGGAACAAGATCTCAAATCCTGAGAATGGCAGTTGTGCAACTTATTTTATAAGAAAAAAAGAAGATGGAAGAAGTTGTGTGAAATCCATTAGGAGGCAAAGAAATCTCTAGGATTGATAAGAAGCAAAATGGAGAAACTCATCCTTTTTTTTTTTTTTTTTTACTTAGGTGGGTCCAGGATAATTAACAATTACAGCACACAGAGAGGTTATGCAAGGAACCAGGTAACATAAGAATGTTGTCTCATATGCTGGTCCCAGAGTCTGTGCCTTCAAATCATCTTGCCAAAAAACACACACAAGTACTCTGATGTGTCAAAGGTATGTTATCCCAGATGCATAAGAACAGGGAAAGGGCTCCATTAACGTAAAGTCTGACCTTTGCTAACGAAGCTGTAGGCCTGGGACATGATGTCCTGCCATCACTTATTTATTTCTTCCAAATTCCTGCCCAGTTAGGAATTTGTGATCATACCACACTGTGCGTCACTGAGCTTGTCAGGCCTGCCATGTGACCCACTGGGCTTGTCAGGCTTATTTTTCAGCCATCCTTTTTATTCAGGCCCTAGAAGTGGCAGGTGGGATGGAGCAGGCACGAGGGTGGGGTCCAAAAGGGCCTGTGGGAGCAAGGGATGGAAATCAGGCTCCTTCTCCACCTCTTTAGGCAAAGCCAGGTTCATGTGTGAATTCCCTGTGTTGTCTGTGGTCTAAATGTCACCACTGGAGAGCAGGAGGAGACCTGAAGCCAATGTCAGGTGCTGCACCAGGGATGCTGACCAGAGGATAGGAGATGACCCTGACACCTGGGCAGAGGTGGGCTCTGGCCTTCAAGCTGAAAGGCCAGTCAGTCAGGCCCCAGTCACTGTGGATTTCATGCCTCCTGGCTCCATCCCAGAGCAGGGTGAGCCCAGCAAGAGGACAGGATCTGGGGTTGCTTCCATCTCAGAGGGGCCAAGGGTCCAGAGTATTATGAGTCCAGTGTCATAAGAACTGTCCCCTCTGGTGGATGTGCTGTTTCAGGAGGAGCTCTCTGTCCCAAAGGTTTCAAGAACAGGGTCTGGTGATGTCTCTTCTGAGGCTTTGAGTAGAGTGTGCCAAACTGGAGAGCTGATCCCCCAATGCCCTGCGTGTCTCCATCACAGCATTGGGATGTTGCATCCAGTCCCCTGTGTCCCTCTCTGTCATCTGCTCTAGGCCTCCCCGCAGGGCCCAGGATCTGGAGCAGCTCCACATGGAGTGTCAACCACGGGACTCTGTGGGCTCTTCTGTTAGGGGAGGGAAGGCCCCCAGGGGACCCTCAGCACCTCTGAGATGGAAGCAACCCCAGATCCTGGATTCTCCTCTCCCATCCTGCTGAGAACGTTCCCCTTGCTCCCCAGGACATCATGGGTGGGTGAGATGTTTAGGGACTACAGGCAGGTGTCCCACAGACCAGGGACTCTGGGTTTGGGAGTCATCCCCTGAATCCTTTGAGGTCAGTGTGAGCTCTCTTTTCCCTTGGCAGTACCTCTACCTGGGGTGGAAGATCCAGAGTGTCTTCCAGGTCAGGGCTCTGTGAGAAGACAAAGAACACAGGCTGCTGTCCAGGCCCCAGGAATGTGAAACATCACTCACAAGGTGGAAATGGGGAGGGCTGTGATTTTCTGCGAATGAAGGAAGGTGTGACTCTTCACTGTTAGTTGGTTCTGTCTCCCACCCTCCTGATTGTATGAGGGGGAAAAACCCATCCCTGGGTCATCCTCGGACACTTGTGGCCTCCCCCCATGCTGACACCAATGCCTTCGTGCTTATAAGGAACATAGTTTGACCACTAGTGTCACACACGTGACAGACTTCCATTGTGTGGTTTCCCTCATCCATTTAATGAGTCTTTACCGAGAATCTGTGATGTGTCTGGGCTGGGATGGCCCCTGGGAATTCAGAGAACAGGACATAGGTGGGACCTCTGCTCATGGAGTTTACCTTGTAACAAAGACAGGCTCTCAGAGAAATCACAGCACTAAGGAGTTAGTTATAATCCAGAGAAGGACCATGAAGAAAGAGTTGTATGTACTTGAGTCTCAGCTTGTCTGGGGATCCCAGAGAGCACTTCTGAGAAAGTGACCTCTTGGCCATTCACCCTTTGGGCAGAGGGTGGTGGGGAAGAGCTGCCTACAGAGGACTGGAATTTGGTGGGAAGATGCCTGGCTGTATGGAGGAGCTTTCAATGTCCAGTGTGGGCAGTGTGAAGAGTGAGAAGGAATGTGGACTGAGTAATGCTGGTGAGGTTGGACCCTCCTGGGCTGTGGGTGCTGCTGAGGTGGGGTCGGCAGATACCTGAGGAGACTGCAGGCTGTGGAATACCTCACCCCCCTTTAATGGACAAGCTGAAAAATGTGCAAGAAAAAAGTCATGTTACAGTTTGAATTTTCTATTCAACTTATACTTTAAGTCATATTTCTATGTATATATTTAAATTTTAACATCTTGATTGAGTTTTAGTTGACATCTAATAAAACTTAGCATATTGAAAGTAAATAATTTATTAAGCTTTACCAGATGTATACATCACAGAAGTTGTTACAGTGAAGAAAATGAACATGTTCTTCACTCTTGAAGCCTCCTCAGGACCTCTTATAATCTCCTCACTCTGTCTCTCTCCCACTCCCTCCAATAGTGTTAAGAAAACGTTTATCTGCTTTCTGTCATTATAGAGAGTTCGCATTTTCTGGAATTTTCATAATTTGAGCCATATAATATGTAATTTTGGGCGAATTTTGGTTTCTTGAATCAACACAATTATCTTGAAACTAGAGGCCCGGTGCACGAAATTCGTGCATGGTGGGGGGTTGTCCCTCAGCCCAGCCTGTACCCTTGCCAATATGGGACCCCTCAAGGGATGTCCGACTGCCCTCTCACAATCCAGGACTGCTGGCTCCCAACTGCTTGCCTGCCTGCCTTCCTGATTGCCCCTAACCGCTTCTGCCTGCCAGCCTGATAACCCCCTAACCACTCTGCTGCCAGCCTTTTTGCCCCCAACTTCCCTCCTCTGCCGGCCTGGTCACCCCTAACTGCCCTCTCCTGCAGGGTTGATCACCTCCAACTTCCCTCCCTTGCAGGCCTGGTCCTTCTCAACTGCCCTCCCTTGCAGGCCGGGTGCCTCCCAACTGCCCTCTCCTGCTGGCCATCTTGTGGTGGCCATCTTGTGTCCACATGGGGGCAGGATCTTTGACCACATGGGGGCAGCTATATTGTGTGTTGCAGTGATGATCAATCTGCACATTACTCTTTTATTAGATAGGATAGAGGCCTGGTACAGGGGTGGGGCCAGCTGGTTTGCCCTGAAGGGTGTCCCAGATCAGGTGGGGGTTCCCTTGGGGCGTGGGGCGGCCTGAGCGAGGGGACTGTGGTGGTTTGCAGGCCGGCCACGCCCCCTGGCAACCCAAGGGGAGGCCCTGGTATCTGGAATTTGTTTTCTTTCTACAGTTGAAACTTTGTAGCCTGGAGCAGAGTCAAGCCTGGGGCTCCCTCCGAGGCCGGCAGCCATTTGTGTTGGGGTTATAATTGAAACTTTGTTGCCTTAAGCGGGTGGGCCCGGCCAGGGTGTGTGGAAAGCTTTGCTTCCCCTGTTGCCAGTGGCAACCCTGGCCTGCTCTCTCAAGCTCCATTCTGCTGCCATTTGTTTGAATTTGTTTACCTTCTATAATTGAAACTTTGTAGCTTGAGTGGAGGCTTAGGCCTGGCAAGGGCAGGCGGAAAGCTTGGCTTCCTCTGTTACCTAGGAAACCTTGCTCTCTGTGGCTGTAGCCATCTTGGTTTGGGTTAATTTGCATACTCACGCTGATTGGATGGTGGGCGTGGCTTGTGGGTGTGTCAGAGGTATGGTCAATTTGCATATTTGTCTATTATTAGGTAGGATAGTTCTTTCCTTTTTAATCTCTTAGGTCTGTTCTATTGTAGGACGCACCAAATTTGTTTATCCACTCACCCATTCATGGACATTAGTGTTGATTCCAATTTTGGACTATTACAAGTAAATCAGGCATTAACATTTGTGCAGAAAGGTCTTTAGCACAGAGAATTAGGTGCTTGTAAAACCAATGAAGGGCCAGAAATATTAAATGTAAGGAGTTGACACAGGAAGTCCGGTTTCAAGCTCCCACTGTCACAGCCCCACCCAGAGGTAAAGAAACACCTGCTTGTTCACATAAAGCTCTGTCTGCAGAGCCCACTCACCAGGAGCAGGAATCACAGCCCCCTCTCCCTTCCAGAGTCCAAACTATACACAGTGCATCTCAGAGGCTGAAATTAATTCACACCTGGATTCTCTATCTTTAGAAGTGGGAAAGGTCGTATTTAACCTTTCAGCCCCTCTGATATACGAGGAAACAGACAGGGTTGGAGCATAGATGTCAAGTGCCAGTAGAAAATACATGGCATGGTTGAGTCCACTTGCAGGCTGTGTGACTCTGGGCAAGTGATCTCACCTCAAAAAGCCTCAATTTCCTCATGTGATGTCATAGAAAGATATTTTCTGGTTCTTAGAATAGAGCAGTTTTAAATGCTTGAAATTTTCTGAGTGATATGGGTAATAAGAGTGTCTTTTGTCTTGATGAGACAACTCCTGACAGGCCTCTGGATAGTTGCAGAGTGAGGACAGGTCGCCATAAAGGCCAGATCTTGATTACAAGCCAGGAATTTAAAACTGTAGAGGATTTTTATGAGTTTATTTGAGTCAAACTGATGACAATTGCCAGGATGCAAAATCTCAACGAAAAGTGGCAGTTTTGCACTGTATGTTATACATTACAATCAAAGCAGGAGGCATAAGGGCTTAAATAAAATCCATTGGTGCTAGATTATGGAGGTGGGAGAAAGCAAAGCAGGGAAATCTCTGAGATTGGATAAAAAGTAAAACAAATAGACATATACTTGTTTTACATTGGTTGATAGATGATAGTTAGCAGTTAACAATGAACATGATGACAATAACAATGAGGGGTGCTGTGGCTTCTCCTCCGGTGCAGTGGGGGTCTGGAAGAAAGAAAAACTTATCCTGATACTCCAAAAGGAAGTTATCCTGAATGCAAAAAGACAATAGACATGTTCAGTTAACATAAAGATTCAGCTTTGTCAGGAAAAAATACCTAAAACATAATTACCCACCACGACTCACTTTTAGTTAGAAAGTTGTAGTTTCAGGCCATCCTATGTGGTTACTTTAGGTCTCTGATTTTGCAAATCATACTATGCAGGCCTCCTCTGAGCTTGTCAGCTTTAGTATGTGGCCCCGTTTTCATCCACACCTCCGCCTTTGGGTCATAAATCAAACGGAATGATTCATTGATGACCAACTTTTGGTTGGAAATGTGGTCCCATGGTGCCAGAAAGGCTTATCGCTAGGAAGTCTTAGTTTATCCAGCTGAACAATGGGCCATTGGGGATAGGGCAAGACTGCAACCTTGGATGGAAGTCAAGGTCACGTTTTTTCAAAAGTGAAAAGCAGGTAAATGGGAGCCAGTCGGTTCCACAGGTCTTCATTAAGAAAAACACTTTGGCCCTGATCAGTGTCACTAAGTGATTAGAGTATTAGTCTGCAGTTCCTGGTCAAGGTCATGTGTCTGGGTTGCAGGTTCAATCCCTGGTCCCAAAAAGGATGCTTGCAGGAGGCAGCCAATCACGTCTCTCTCTTTTTCTCCCTCCCTCCTCTCTTCCTTCTAGTCTTTCTAAAAATCAATGGAAACAATATCCTTGGGTTACGATTTAAAAAAACACACACAAGAAAAACATTTTGGATCATTCCTAACCTATAAGCTATCGTGATCCAAATTTTGCTGTCTGTCTCATTTCTCTGTATTTTTCATCTAGTATAACATTTGCTTATAGTTTGAGGGCACACTGTACACCTCTTCAGTTTTCACAATCTGATCATGAGATGGGTTCCCATTTACAATGGTCCACTCATTTCCCATTGGAAACATTCAAGGGTCATTCATTATTAATCTGATTACTGCTGATTGTGCAATTTGGAACTGTAATCATGAGGTTTATTTGGGGACAATGCTGTAAGAACCCAATGCCATATATTGCAATTTCCATCTAAAAATTTCATAGAACAGGAAGGCAGTAAGAGTATTATAAGTACATTTCCTGTGCCTCAGCAGCAGTTATAGAGGGCCATGTCTTTATAGCTACTTCAGTTTCATTTGAATTAATATGGTTAGTAATCTTTGTTGGGTTAGGATAAGCATATCCCCATAATTAGGTTCTAGCAGTTCTACATAAAATTTCTCAATATTCCTTTCCCACTAACCTCGACAGCTTCCCTTGTTTCCAGTTTGTCTCTTTTTACTCATTCAGAAATAATTAACTTGTTAGGTCAAACTATTTACTTTTAACTTCTCTTAAAAACACCCAGCCTGGCTGGTGTGGCTCAGTGGTCGAGCATCAACCTATGCACCAAGAGGTCACAGTTCGATTCCCAGTCAGGGCACATGCCTGGGTTGCAGGCTTGACACCCCAGTGTGGGGTGTGCAGGGGGCATCCAATCAATGATTCTCTGTCACCATTGACGTTTCCATCTCTCCCTCCCTTTCCATTCCTCTCTTAAATCAATAAAAATATTTTTTAAAAACACACCTAGATCTCTTTCCTTCCTTTTGCAATAGCATTCCCTCTACATTTCAAAATGTTATCAGAAATAAAGGCCAGGCCCTGAGTGAATTTTTCTAAGACCAGCTGGTAGTGTGCAGGTACTTGACTTCATGCAGGAAAGAATTCAGAATATGAGTCCAGGTGATTTTGAGACTATGTTTATTAAAGCTGGGGACAGTGAAACAAGGAAGGGCCTGGAATACAAGAAGCGGTAGTATAGAGACAAGGTGTGGCTGCTTCTGCTCTCTAGAAACTTTATGGGAGAGAAGTGAGCCTCTGCAAGGCTGCTGTCAGCTCACAGGAGAGCCAGAGGCAAGGGGACTTGGGGACAAGTTCAGAGGGTTAGCCCAAGATGAACTACTGCTGCCTTTTGTACCCTTGGTTGCAAGTGTCCTGGGTACCACTTAGAGTTTAGGTGAAAGAAAATTAATTGGAAAAGGAGATTTTAGGGGTGTGCCCCAATAGGGACACATGCTGGCTTCTTTGTCTTGAGGGGTTTTATCTACTTTTCACAGGTGGGGACTTAGAGGAGTTCTCAGGGAAGATCTCAATAGAATATCAGCATTTCCAGGTTTGCCCTTTCAGATCGTGGTCTCCACTGATTGGTCAACAGTAGGACAGGAGGTCTAAGCCACATGACCAATGATATGCCAGGAGAGGAAAGGCGACCCTGAAGGCAAGATCTAGGAACAGTTTTGCCTATTGCTAGGTACCTGAGGCTTTCTGCCCTGGTGACCTTCTGTGTCTGGCTGTAAATTTGCTAGGCCAGTTTATTCAGCTATCTGTCTCAGTTTCCCCATTCTACATGCCAAAGAATATTCCTAGCTTCTTACTACAATTTGACTACATTTCTTGTGAAAGATTTTCAAATATTTCTGATAGACTAGTGATGTTTCAAATGAACCAGTCACTAATATTCTTAAAACGGAAAGCTTCTAGTAAATAAGGCTCGTATTTGTTTTTTTAAAGGTTCTTATTTATATAGGACAAAATTGTTTCAGGTGATCTAGAGTTGGCAGAAAAAAAGGATGTTCAACAGAATAGAGTCACCCATGGGGTTAACAGCCAGTTAAACCATAGGGGGAAACAGAATGATCAGGGGAAAAGTCCACCTTACTTAATCCCCTCACATAGGCCCTGGATCTAAAGTTCTGGAACACTTGTCCTATCCTCACCTCAGAGAGTCTGGGGTTAGGAGAGATTTGTGAACTCCCACAGAGGGATGAGTACAAAGAGATGAAGAAAAAAGGAACAAAGCAATTGCTTCTTTAAAAATCCATTCTCATTAACAACACTATAAATTAGAAGATTTAATATTAACTGTCCATACTACTCAAAGTCACCTGCACTTTCAATAAAATATGTTATAATCCAAAAGGCATCCTATCTAATAAAAGAGTAATATGCAGATTGACTGTCACTCAAACACACAAGATGGCTGCCCCCATTTGGTCAAAGATGGCTTCCCCCATATATATACAAGATGGACGCCACAAAATGGCCTGCAGGGGAGGGCATTTGTGGGCGATTAGGCCAGCAGGGGAGGGTAGTTAGGGGTGAGTGGGCCAGCAGAGGAGGGCAGTTGGGAGGGACCAGGCCTGCAGGGGAGGGCAGTTGGGGGGGACCAGGCCAGCAGGGGAGGACAGTTGGGGTGACCGGGCTGGCAGAGGAGGGCCACTGGGGGGGACCAGGCCTGCAGGCGCAGACAGTTTGGGGACCCAGGCCTGCAGGGGAGGGCAGTTGTGGGGGACAAGGCCTGCAGGGGAGGGCATTTGTGAGGGACCAGGCCTGAAAGGGCGGACAGTAGTGGGGGGACCCAGACCAGCAGGGGAGGGGAGTTGGGGGGACCAGTTCTGCAGGGTAGGGCAGTTGTGGGTGACCAGGCCTGCAGGGGAGGACAGTTAGGGGTGATCAGACTGGCAGGGGAGGGCCGTTAGGGGCAATCAGGCCAGCAGGGGAGCAGTTAGGTGACAATCAGGCTTGCAGGGGAGTGGTTAGGGGGTGATCAGGCAGAAGCAGTTAGGGGCAATCAGGCAGGCAGGCATGCGGTTGGGAGCCAGCAGTCCTGAATTGTGAGAGCGATCCCAGATTGGAGAGGGTACATTCTCGGCTGAGGGACCCTCCCATCCCCCATGCATGAATTTTGTGCACCGGGCCTCTAGTTTTTAAATAAATAAAAATATCATTCTTAATTCTTTTTTAAATTTATTTTAAATAAATATTTATTGTTCAGAGAGAAACAATTGTAATGATATGAACAATAAATATTTATTAAATTAAAAAAATAATAAAAAATAAAAAATTTGGCTCTCAAAAAAAAATAAATAAAAAGAAGAAGAAGTGAGGGAGGAAAGCTGGAAACGTTTATTTGGAGGATTATAGCCAGATAAGGAAGTATTGGAAGATTTGAAAATAAAGTAAGATGAGCAAGATGACAGGATCAGCTAATTACAGGTAGGTGATGTCAAAAGAAAACATGCATTGGGCAAATTTAAAGAGGCAAGAAACACTTTATTGAAGATCATGCACTAGGACAGTGAGACTGAGCTCAACACCTTCAAAATAAAAGGCTGGGAAGATTTTAAGAATGGGAGCAGGAATCATAGGCATCTGTGTTTGCTATTCAGCTTTACACAAAAGAAAAGTAAAACTTCTCATGAAATCCTGACAGGTGGTCCTTTCACATCTTGATTGTAAATGTTCTCACCCAAGTTAGGCTGCTACCCTCCCTCAGAGACTGGGACACAGGGACACCAGGAGGATTACATTTCAAAGGGATGGGCCCAGGCTCTTGAGACAAATATTCTATGGAACATAACACTGGCAAGAAGCTTCTAAGGAGACTTATGTATATTTCAAAAGGGCAGAGAAAAAATCTGCAATTGCAAATTGCGATGACATTTCTGAAGACAATGTTCTAAAACAATGGAGGTCAGAGGCCTGCAGTCAGGAAGAACCCATCTAAACAGAAGTGACTCTGAGGCAACATTAAGGCCCCCAGCTCAAAACAAAACTGCTTTCTGCACAGTGGAGGAAAACACAATTAGATATCTTTCAGACAAGATCCAGTTTGCATCTTCATCAGTTGCTGCCATTTATAAGCAGGTAAAAAATAGCTGAGAGTCCCTGAACAGAGCTAAGATTTGGTCTCCCAGAAGGCTGTGCTTCTGGAGTTTTCCATGGAGACATTACATTTCCCTCTATAGTCACCTTCCCTTTAATCTAACGAAATCTCCAAGGAAGAAGAGTATTTTTGATCCTACATCATGGCTGGTGTCACTTGATTTGGCTGATGAGTGACCTAAGTGCAAAGGAACTGACATTCAAACATAGTTTGGTCTGATGCAGGTGTTTCTATGGAACCTAAGATGGGAGTTCTAACAGCCTCTTGAGGTTAGGAAGATTCACCCTCACACCTCCGGCAGTCTCTCTAGCTTTGGGGGATGCCCTCTTCTCCAAGAGATTCCAAAATACCCCTCAGGTCAAACTTAGCTCCATAAAAGGTCATTTCTAATTCTCAGGATATCAGTCTGAACTAGGACATTTGAGCCAAAGCCTTGGTTGTATTACCAGCATTTCCAATTATATCCTATTAACAAGGAAGACAGTGTCCTACAGAACTTATGGAAATAGATCCACTGCCACAAAAATAAAAAAAATATTTAAGAAGGCTTTAGAAATATTTTGGGAGAAGTAAAACAGGAAGAAAAAGATCAGTGTTGATACCCACCGGACCTCCTGTACATTCTTGCTGTCCAAAACAGTGTCCAGTTGCCCTGCACAGGAAGCATTGGAGAAGGGGCAGAGGTTGGATTCCTGGAAGCTTATCGCATGCTCCCACTGGTCATCACATGACCACTACCCGTGCTGGGAGGAACTCGGTGTCACCTTCACTGTGGAGATGGTGCAAATGGGACCAACCAGAGGTGGGATCTGGTGTGGAATGTCAGTTTAAGTCAACAATAACCTCAATGCTAGCTCTCATTTTTGAGCATTTATTGACTCAGTTCAAGTCTTCTAAGGACTTTCCACCTTCACAATATATTTATTTCAAGGGTGAAAAGAATTTATTCAGGGTTTAATAATATAGAGGAGGGAAGTAGGGTCACTAATATTTTACATGCAGCTCAATCGCTATACTATCAGCAGAACTGATGGGGTTGGACACTTGACACTGGTAGTGCCCAGCATCCTCCCTCCTGACAGGGTCTATGGTGAGGATTCTGTTGTTCCAGGACAGCTTCATCCTCTCGCTGAGCTGCAGACTCTCAGCATTGAACAGCCATTCAGTGAATATTGCAGCTGAGTAGCAGGTCAGAACCACGGCGTCCTTATTCTCTGTGGCTGTGGTGATGCTGGCTAGGAGTGTGGGCACTCTCACTGGCTCTGTGGAGAAACAGAGGGTGTGGATGATTGAAGTGAGGGAGCAGAAATCAGATGCATCTGGGGCCATGCTCCTCCCTCAAAGATCTCAGCCACTTAGAGTCCATGGTGAGTTCTGAAAATGTTACCAGAGGCTTGTCTGGATCTCTGCAGAATGATTATCTTTGCTCAGGTGACAATATGTAAGGAAAACGGATGGCATCACCTCCTCCTCGACCCCAGATCACCTCTGGGTGACTCCTGACCTGTTCCCACAGACATCACCATAGTATTGGCACAGGGAACCCCTTCACAGACCTTGTGTCCTATAATTTCACTATCAGTTGGAATTTACCGCTCATGAGCTTTTATTGTCCTTTTTCTAGAACTATTTTTATTTCAAAAGAGATGAGGTCCCACTCTTTATGTAAAATTCCATGTATGTTGTAAAAGGCAGGTTTACCACTTCTGTCCATCTCTGGGGCCAAGGCAACTTTACAGAAAGTGAAAAGGCAAATTTACCTTTTGTTAAATAATTTACTAGGCAATAAAGAAGGCCCAACCTGTCTTCATGACCTTGACCAGAAGTTCTACCTGAAGGATTCTTCAGTCTGAACAGGACTATATTTCCTGGTCTACTGATTGACTATCGCAGTGAAATAAATATTGCAGAGATGTCATTATGGTTGCAACAAAAGCCAGGACGATAGGAATAGAAGGAAAGTACTCAATATCATAAAGACCATTCATGAAAGTCCCAAACCCAACCAGGGACCTGGGGCAGAGGGTGATGGAGGAGAGTCCAGGGCAGGCAGTCCTGTGTGTGAAGTAGAGTTCATCCCACCCGACACCCAGAGGTCAGAGAGCAATCACTCACGGTATACATTGAGCCGTCCAAATCCTATCTCCTTTTTTGAATTGTGAAGGAAGATGACCACAGTGTACATTCCTGAATCTCTCAGGGTGACCTTCTTTATCAGCAAGCATCCCTCCTTGTTTACTGTCTCTCGTCCAGTGTATTCAGGCCCTCTTCCGGTGTCTTTTATGTCCAATGAAAAAAATGCAATATAACGACGGGCTTCCGCCCCTTCCCCCCGGAACCAAACATAAGCTGAAGCATCAGGAGGGTTATTGCGGATACACAGAATCACATCCTCCCCTTCAACAGCATTGGTGGACTCAATCGCAAGTTGGGCAGTGGTGGGCCGGGTCCAGAAAGTAAAGAGTAGGACTAGGAGGGAAGAGAGAAACTGATCAGTATTTGCATCTATGTATTGGGATGGAGAGCTGAGGCCCTGGATCTTGAGCACATCTCCTCATCTCTCAGCCTCGGTGTGTGTGTCGGTGTGTGTGTCTGTGTGTGTGACCTCTGTGGTTAAGGTCAGCAGCAAGGCCACCATTATCTCTGACACTGTTCTTTTCCCTTTTTCAAATACTCTTCCCTAGGTGTCTGTCCGGGTCGCCCCCTCACTGCTCACATACCCCTGTAGACACTCAGGGGCGTCCTTGGGAGAAACCTTTGCAGGCCACCTCCTGTAAGACCCTCTGTTTTCACTGTCTCACCTGTCCCTGCTCTGTTCCCTTCATGAAAGTTGTGGGTACCTGACATCACATCCAGATCTTTCCTTGACTGTCTCCTCCAGATAGAACATACAAGCAGGGCCTTTTCAGATCTTGCACCCCCAGTGCCTACAACAGGCTACAGATGCCATAGTAACAGTTCCCAGGGTTGTCCACCTCCTGGGGTGAATGTGCCCATTTCTGAGGTTGATGGTAAGTACAATGTATAGCGCCCCTGATTAAGATTTTTCTCCTGTTGCCTGATGTAAATTATTGTTATTATCATCAGTTTTCAAAGTTAATTATTCAGTGACGAACAACTTAAGAAAGGAACAGCCACTGAGGTTTTCCTGCCCTGTAACAGTTCCAGATTATGAGCTTTTTCTGCTTCTGAACCCTCTTTCCCATGCAACTCTGCAGCGATGTCCTCTACTCTCAGGTCCAAAGAGAAGCCCTCCCTCCATTCTCAGAGCGCTATGCTCCCCAGAAGACCCCAGGAGTCTCTGTCTCCCATCCTCTGGGGTCCATACCAAGGGACTGTCTGCTCCTTACCGGTCAGCAGGATTCCCTGCCTGGAAACAAGCCCTTGGTGGGCAGGGGCTGAGGGAGACTCCATGGTGTCTGCTGCCTGCTCTGTCCCTCGCTCTGTGAGAAGAAGTTGAGGTCCAGTAAAGCTCACAGGCACCGCTACCTGGACTAGTAGAATCTGCTATCCCTTCTCAGCATGCACTGAGCCTCCTCCTGGGACAAGAGCACTTTTCTAGTCATGGAGGTTGGGGCGGGGACTGTGCCCAGGACCCTCCCTTCATTTTTTCCAACTCTGTTTCCCTTTTCCAGTTAGCCTTACTCTATTTTGGTTCCATGGAAACTGCTGAAGCCTTTGACGACACACACACACACACACACACACACACACACACACACACACACACTCACACATGCTGTGTTTGGAGAAGCACCAGCCTGGGGCATTCTATCCCAGTCATTCCCCAGGTTCCTGTCAGTTGCACAGTAGCCTTCCCCACAACCTTCCCGCTTTCACATTTTATGTTTCTCTTCAGAGCGAGAGATTTGGGGATACCTCAAAAAAACTTGACACACTAATGTCACACCAGCTGTACATCAGATCACCTTTATTTCTGAGAATAAAGAATGTGCATCGAATCACCTGTGAAACTTTGTAAAGATTGCGATGCCCAGGTGACACCTTAGATGCTGATTCAGCAGCTGTCCAGCTAATGAGGATGCCCAACCAGAATGTGATCTGGTGATGTGGTGATGGGGCAGCTTCTCCCCCTCTCCTGTGTGCAGGGAAGGTCTCCAGATCCTGTTGCAATGCAGATTCTGACTCAGCAGGTGTCCAGTGGCCCAAAGACTCTGCATCTGATGAGCTCTCAGGGGAGTGGATCTTACTGGACAGTGGAACCCACTTGCAACAGCAAGGCTGATGGAGGCACATGTCCCCTGAGAGGATGACCCTCTCACCCCAGCATTGGCCTGTGCTGTGTCTTGGCCTTGGGTCTGTTAGTACCACACCGAGAGCCCCACAGACCCCAAACCTGGGGATTATTTCTGTGACACAAAAACCCAGCTGGGCACCGGGTCTTCCCCGTGTTCTCAAATGCTCTGGAAGGTTGGATTTCCTCCCAGCAGGAAGGCCACAGAGGTGACTATGGAGGTGAGAAGGGATCAAGCTGGGTGGTGACTGCAGAGGGGATCCTCCCTCTATCTCAGGTTGTCACCAGCCTGGCCTTTGCTTCTAGGGACAGAGACCCAGGACCAGGAGTCTCAGAAGGACCTGCAGTTCCTGGGTGTGAAGAGGAAGGTATCCTGCGTGTCCTAGGGGGATAGGGCTGTGGTGGAACTCAGTTGGCTGTGGGCTCCCTGGTCCTTAGGGAATGGTTTCAGGGAGACCCTTTCTCTCTATTTCTGTCTGTTGAGTCTGTCCTTGTGCTCCTTGACCTTTGGGGCAGCCTCTCTTTCTGGCCTGGGAGACGTTCCTCTGTTCATCTGCCTTGCCCATGGGTGGTACCAGGCTTGGGGGAGGGGAGGAGAGCAGCACAGAGACTCCTGAGAGAGCAGTGTTCCAGGTCCTGCCAACGTAAGAAACCTGTGAAAACACGAGTTTGAGTGAAACTGATATCATATGCCTGAAAGCAAATGTCAAATCCTGAGAAGAACGACAATTTTGCAGCTTATTTTATACATTACTAGAGGCTCAGTGCACGAAATTCATGCACGGGTACAGTCCCTAGTTCAGGCCTGCTATCAGGACCATTTTCCTCAGCAATTGGCAGCCAGCCCCACCATCCACCACCACCCACCCCTGGTTCCCTGTTCCCCATGGGCAATCAGGGCCAGAGAACTGGGGGCAGCTCCTGCATTGGGCGTTTGCCCCTGGTGGTCAGTGTGCTTCATAGCAACTGGTCATTACACCATTAGGCTGATTTGCATATTAGTCTTTTATTATATAGGATAACCAAAGGAGAAGATTACAAAAAAGTTGTGTGAAATCTATTCAAAGGTGAGATAAAGGATATCTGGGAAATCTCTAGAATTGAATAAAAAGCAAAATGGAGAAACACATGTCATTTTTACACTAGAGGCCCAGTGCATGAAATTCGTGCATGTGGTGGTGGGGGGGGGAGGGTGAGGGGGGAGAGGTGTCCCTCAGCCCAGCCTGCACCCTCTGCAATCTGGGACCCCTCAAGGGATGTCTGTTTGCCCTACCAGGATCGGGCCCAAATGGACAGTGGGACATCCCTCTCACAATCCAGGTCTGCTGGCTCCTAACTGCTCGCCTGCCTGCCTTCCTGATTGCCCCTAACCGCTTCTGCCTGCCAACCTGGTCACCTCCTAACCACTCCCTGGCCAGCCTGATTGATGCCTAACTGCTCCCCTGACAGCCTGATTGTCCATAACTGCCCTCCACTGCAGGCCTGGTCACCCCTAAATGCCCTCCCCTACAGGCCTGGTCTCCGCCACTACTCTCCCCTGCAGGCCTGGGTCCCCTACAACTGCCCTTCCCTGCAGGCCCGGTTGCCCCCAACTTCCTTCCTCTGCTGGCCTGGTCCCCCCCAACTTCCCTCCCCTGCTGGCCTAATCGCCCACAACTTCCCTCTCTTGCAGGCCTGGTCCCTCCAAACTTCTCTCCATTGCTGGCCATCTTGTAGTGGCCATCTTGTGTCCACTTGGGGGCAACCATCTTTGACCACATGCGGGCAGCAATCTTGTGTGTTGTAGTGATGGTCAATTTGCATCTTACTCTATTATTAGATAGGATGGGAGGGTCTGGATAGTTAACATTTATAGCACATGGAGAGGCTGTGTGAGGACCAGGCAACATGAGGTGTCTGTAGTCTCCTATTCTGGTGCCTGAGGTTCTTCCTTCCATTGGTCTAGCAAGAACATTATTCCGACAGGTCAAAGGTATGTTATTTAAGATGCCAAAGTACAGGGAACAGGGCTCCCTTTAGGCATAGTCTCACCTTTGCTAAGGAAGCTATAAGCCTGAGACATAATTACCTGCTATCACCTGCGCAGTTGATAATTCCTGATTAGACCATCCTGGGCAGTTACTTTTTGTCCTGAGCCTGTCAGACCCACATGTGGCCCCCTGAGCTTGTCAGGTTTATTGCAGAGTCCCTTTTGTGTCCACAGTCCCGAGAAAGAGCAGATAGGATGGATCAGGCACAAGAAAGGGTCCCAGAAGGGCCTGTTGACACAGGGATGGAAATCAGGCTCCTTCTTTACCTCCTTAGGCAAAGCCAGGTTCCTGTGGGAATTTCCTGTGTTGTCGGTGTTTCAATGTCACCCCCTAGCGAGCAAGGGGGGACCTGCAGCCAAGGTTAGGTGTTGCACCAGGAATAATGCCCAGGCTCCAGAGAGTGGGAGGTGACCCTGAGCCCTGACAGATCAGTAAGTCGGGGCCCTTTCCCTGTGTATTCCTGGTTCCTGAATCCATCCCAAGGCCGTGTGAGCCCAGTGAGAGGACAGGCGTTGTCCACAGTGCTATGAGTCCAGTGTCAGGAACACTGTCTGCCCTGGTGGGTGTGCTGTTTCAGGAGGAGCTCTCCTTTTCTGGGTTACAAAGCAAGAGCCTGGTAAGGGCTCTCCTGAGTCTTCTGGGTGAGCGTGCCAGGCTGGAGTGCTGATCTCCAAATTGCCCTGTCTGTTACTCATCACATCCATGTCACCTGTGTCCCTGTCTGTCATCTGCTCTAGACCTCCCTATAGGTCCCAGGATCTGGAGCAGCTCCACATGGAGACTTAGCCAGGGGTCCTCATGGGCTCCTCTGTTAGGGGAGGGGAGGCCCCTTTGGGACCGTTAGCCCATCTGAAGTGGAAGCAACCCCAGATCCTGAGTTCTCCTGCCCCATCCTGCACGGGAGGTCCACCTTGTTCCCCAGGACACCATGGGCTGGTGAGATGACTTCAGGGACCACAGGAAAGTGCCCCATAGACAGCGACTTTGAGGATGGGAGTCATCCCCTGATTCCTTTGAGGTCAGCCTCCTCTCATGGTAGTAACTCTACCTGGGGTGGAGGATCCAGAGATTCTGCCAGGTCACGGCTCTGTGAGAAGATGAAGGACATAGGCTAGAGTCCCGGCCCCAAGGTGATGAGATGTCACTAAGAATTTGAGGATGGGGAGGGCTGTGATTTTCTGAGAATAAAGTAGGGCCAACCCCTCACAGTTAAGCGGTCCCTATTCTCCCTCCTGTCTGTGTGAGGGGTTAAGACCCAACCATAGGACATTCCACTTGATGGACACTCCCATGGTGACACCAATGTCTTTGTGTAAATAATGAACATTCTCTGTTGGCAAGTATCACACAGGGTGACAGGCTTCCACTGCGTGGTCACCCACATCCATTTAATGAGTGTTTACTAAGCATCTGTAATGTGTCGGGTTCTTGGCCAGGCCCTGAATACTCCACAGAGAACAGGACATACATGGGCCCTGAGCTCATGGAGTAAACCTTGCAAGAAGGATAGTCTCTCAGATAAATCACAGCACTAAGGACTTAATCATAATCACGAGAAGGGCAATGAAGGAAACATTCTGGTGTGTCCAGAGCATGCACTTGAGTCTCAGCTGGTCTGGGGATCATAGAGAGCACTTCTGAGAAAGTGACCTTTTTGCTGAAATCTGAAGCCTGAGTGTCCTTTTTCCCCTTGAAGGTCAGAGGGTGATAGGGAAGAGCTGCCTGCAGAGGACTGGCTTTTGGTGGGCAGATGCCATGCTGGATGGAGAAGCTCACAGAGTTCAGAGTGTGCAGCCTGCAGAGTGAGAAGTGCGGTGGTCTCAGTGAAGCTGGTGAGGTTGGACCCACTGGGCTTGGGTGCTGCTCAGGTGGGGTTAGCAGCCTTCTGTAGAGGTTCCATGTCATGGAGTAGCTTTGCCGCCCTCTGGTGGACAAGCAGAACATGTGCAAAAAAGTCGTTAAATTTAGGTGGGTTTTTTTTTGTTTTGTTATTTCTATTCAACTTATACTTTAAGCAATATGTCTTATGTGTACATATAATTTATAACATATTTACTTAGTTATTGTTGACATATAATAAACTTAACATATTGAAAGTATACAATTTATTATACTTGCAGATGCATTCACCAGAGAAGTTGTTACAATAAAGATAATGAATATATCCCTAATCTTAAAGTCTCCTCAGGCCCTCTTGTAACTTCTTCATTCTTACCATCTCACAGTCCTTTCCCCAGTGTTAAGGAAATTTTCATCTGCTTTCTGTTATTATAAATTAGTTTGCACTTTTTAGAATTTTCAAAAATTGAATTATACAATATGTAATTTTGGGCAGAGGTTGGCTTCTTGACTCAACATGATTATTTTAAAATATTTTTATTTCAATTGCTTAGTTCTATCACATTGTAGGGATACACCAAATTTGTCTATCCATTCATGACACTGCTGGTGGGAATGCCGCCTGGTACAGCCACTGTAGAAAAGAGTATGGGGTTTCCTCAAAAAAATTAAATATGAAACTGCTATTTGTCCCAGTGATTCCACTTCTAGGAATATAGCCTAAGAAACCCAAAACACCAATCAGAAAGGATATATGCACCCCTATGTTCATAGCAGCACAATTTACAATAGCTAAGACTTGGAAACAGCCCAAGTGCCCATCAGCAGATGAGTGGGTTAGAAAACTGTGATACATCTACACAATGGAATACTATGCAGTGGTAAAAAAGAAAGAACTCCTACCATTTTCAATGGCATGGATGGATCTGTGGAGTATCATGCTAAGCAAAGTAAGCCAGTCCTAGAAAGATAAGTATCACATGATCTCATGCATATGTGGAATCTAATGAACAAAATAGATCCAGAGACATAGAAGCATGGAACAGACTGATGAATTTCAGATGAAAGGTGGGTGGGTGGTGTGGTGGGGGTAGAGATTAACCAGGGAACTTGCATGCTTATATGCATAGCCCATCGACATAGACAATAAATAGTGTGGCGAAGGCCTGGGAGGTGCGGGGTGGAGGTGGTCAATGGGTAAAAATAAAACAAAAGAAAGGGGACATCTGTAATTCTTTCAACAATAAAGATAAATTTTAAAAAATAAAGAAAGATATCGGTGCTTGTAAAACCATTGGGGAGCTAAAGAAATGGAATTTAGGAAGTTGCTGCTGGAAGTCTGGTTTCAAGGTTGCACTGCCACAGCCCCCACCCAGAGGTAAAGTTATACCTGCTTCTTCACATAAAGCTGTGTCTGCCAGAGCCCACCCAACCCTCACCCAGTAGCAGAAATAACGGCCCCATGACCCTTTCAGCTTCCAAAGGACACCCAAGTACATCTCAGGGGCTGAATTTAATTAACATTTGATCCTCAGTCACTAGTTGTGGGGAAAAAGTAGTATTTAACCTTTCAGTCCCTCTGATCTAGGAGGGAAAAGAGAAGGACAAGGAGCATAAAAGCCAAAGACAATACAGGGCGTGTCTGAGTCCACTTTCAGGCTGTGTGCCTCTGGGCAAGTGACCCCACCTTAAGAATTCTCAGTTTCCTCATATGATGCCTTAGAAAGATATTGGGTCTATTTCTCTCCTTCTCAGAACAGAACAACTAAAACTCTTGGAATTTTATGAGCAATAAAGGTGATAAGAGTATCTTTTGTCATGATCCGGCCACTCTTGGCAGGCCTGTGGATAGCTGCAGGGTGAGGGCTGCAGGGAGGTCTTCATGCAGTAAAGATCAAGTCTTGACTGGAATTTTCGATTGTCAGTGTTAAGAAACCTGGAGGGAAGTTTTATGAGTGTGGGTCAAAGGAAAACAATTGCCCAGAAGCCAAATCTCAATGTTCTGAGAAAATGCTTCAGAGAATGGCAATTTGTGACCTTATTTTATATATTACTAGAGGCCCAGTGCACAAGATTCGTGCACTCAGGGGGTCCCTCATCCAGGCCTGTGCCCTCTTGCAGTCCGGGAGCCCTCGGAGGATGTCCGACTGAAGGCTTAGGCCGGCTGCCCGTCAGTCGGACATCCTTAGTGCTGCCATGACATCAGCTTCTAGCTGAGCAGAGCTCCCCCAGTGGGAGCACACTGACCACCAGTGGGCAGCTCCTTTGCTGAACGTCTGCCCCCGGTGGTCAGTGCGCATCATAGCAACCAGGCTTTCCGCTGTTCGGTTGATTTGCATATTACCCTTTTATTATATAGGATAGTCAGAGCAAGAGGCATAAGGGGTTACATGAAATCCATTGGTGATAGTCAGGGAGGCTGAAGAAAGCAAAGCAAGGAACTCTCTGAGGTTGGGTAAAAACTAAAACAAATAGACACATGCTTTTTTTTTTTACAATGGTTGGTCCAGGATAGATTGCAGTTAACATGAACACAATAACAATACCAATGAGGACTTTTGTGGTCTCTCTGCAGGGTGGGGTACAGAAAAATGGAAATGATTCTGACGTGCCTGTGATCAGGAGTCGAACCCGTGACCCTTCAGGCTGATGATCTAATCATTAACCACAGAAGCCAGGGCAGGATGCTGTAACTTTATGGCTTATTTGAAAACAATGCTGGAAGAACACAATACTATAAATTATAATTACCGTCTACAAATTCCAGAAGCCAGGAGGATAGTAGGAGTTTTGAAAGTAAATTCTCTGTGCCTTAGCTGCAGTTACAGAGCTGTGTTTTATAGCCACTTCAGCTTCCATTGGAATTAGTATAGTTAGTTGTCCTTGTTGAAGGAGGGTGTAAACACATTCCCATAATTAGGTTCTTGCATTTACACATAAAATTCCAAAAGTGTGTTATTATAGATGCAAAAATATGATAGACAGGCTCAGTGAAAGTAAAGATTGACCTTTGCCAGAGAAGATAATGGCCTAGGACTTGACTACCCAGCATGACTCATTTTCATTAGAAAGTTTTCATTTCAGACCATCCCATGTGTTTACTTTAGGCCTCTGAGTTTGCAGGCCTCCCGAGTTTCAGGTTTAGTATGTGGTCCCGTTTTTGTTCTCACTTTGGTCATCAGTCAATTTAAATAATTCATTGATGACCAACCTCTGGGTTAGATGATACGGTCCAACTGTACTAACCAGGCTTGTTCCTAAGATGTCTTCCTGTCAGTGTTTTTCTTGAATGATGGACCTTTGGGGATGGACCAAGTTCATAACGTTGGATGGAAGTTAAGGCCAAGTTTTCTCGAAAGTGAAAGGTAGGTAAATGGAGGGGGGCAGGCAGGTCCCATGGGTCTTCTTTAAGAAAACACTCTGGATCATCTCTAACCTATAAGCTATCATGATCCAAGCTCTGCTGTCTGTCTCACTTCTCTGCATTTTGCATCCCGTGTAACATTTACATATAGTTTGAGGACACGTTATACACCTCTTCAATTTTTACAGTCTGACCTTGAGATGAGTTCTTATCTACTTCCCAGTGGAAACACTCAAATGTCATTTATTATTAATCTGATTCCCAGTAGTTATGCAATTGGAAGCTGTAACTTTAATTATTTTTTAATTCTCACTTGAGGATATTTTTTCCACTGCTTTCTTTAGAGAGAGTAGAAGGGGTGGAGGGAGTGTAGAGAGAGAGAGAGATAGAGAGACAGAGAGAGAGAGACAGTCATGGATGTGAAAAGACACACATTGATGGGTTGCCTCCTGCATGAGCCCAGACTGGGGCAGGGAATGAACCTGCAACCCAGATACGTGCCTTTGACCAGGAGTCGAACCCGTGACCCTTCAGGTTGATGATCTAATCATTAACTACAGAAGCCAGGGCAGGATGCTGTAACTTTATGGCTTATTTGAAAACGATGCTGTAGGAACACAATACTGTAAATTATAATACCGTCTACAAGGTCCAGAAGCCAGGAGGATAGTAGGAGTTTTGAAAGTAAATTCTCTGTGCCTTAGCTGCAGTTACAGAGAGCCGTGTTTTTATAGCCACTTCAGCTTCCATTGGAATTAGTATAGTTAGTTGTCTTTGTTGAAGTAGGGTGTAAACACATTCCCATAATTAGGGTCTTGCATTTACACATAAAATTCCTTTCTCAATATTCCTTTTCTACCAACCTTCTACAACTTCCTTAGTTTTTCTCTTTAACCCATTCAGAAATAACTAACTTATTCAGAAAAACTACTTAGTTTTGATTTCTCTATAAAATATACACATCCTGGATTTGAAGATGGCGGCCGGAGTAGGTGGATCCTTCTTGTACCTCTTCCCAGAACCAAACTGGGAATAAAACTAAATTGGGGAATTCACCCTGAATTACCAACTGAGGATTAGATGAAGAGGAGACTTTTAACAAGGAAGGCCAGAAACCACCTCGAGTCTGGTGGCAATGGTGGGGTTGTGAGAAAGGCCGGCCCAGCTCCCAATGGTGGAAGGCCAAGGAAGAGAAAGAATATGTCATCTGCAGGGACATTTGCCCTGAGAGGAGCGAGGCTTGGACCCCAGGTTGAGTTGCTCAATGCAGAGTACGAGAGGGAGAACAGCAGCCCACGTAACATCCTGCTGAGAAAGGCAGTGGGCTTCTGTCCACCAGGGATAGAAGGAGCCTGTTAGAAACATAGCCACTTAAACAATAAATAAACAGAGCACAGGATTTTTTTAAATTTTTTTTTATAGTCACTCACCCCTGAGGGGAATCTGGGCTTGGAGACATTGTGGGGAGACACGGAGGAACAACAACTGGAAGACCTGAGCCCTGCTCTTCCTCCCGCCCCGAATACTGCACCAGCCATTTTCCCTGAGAGGCACAAGCCCCTTCAAGTAGCAACAGCCTGGAGAAAGGCAAATGCCCTGCCCTCAGGGGTATATCTTGGCCCACCTTCAGGAGTCCCGCTTGCCCCACCCAGGATCTTACCCCTGCTGAAGAGCCTGCAGCAGACGCCAAGCTTATGGTCTGGGAAGTCTCAGGGGGCCTACGTGACTGGTTTTGGAGTTGGGCCACTTCCCCACTGGATTGCATATAAGGGACTCCACCCTGTTGAGGTCAGGGAAATATCCCAGGGTCACATACTCAGACATGTGGGTCCGGGGAACATACCCTCCATCTTTCCTGTAATCTGAATGGCATCTCATCCTCCTGATTCCGCCTAAAGCCCTTTCAGCAACATCCTTTTAAGTGACTAAGTCTGACATGTAGCCAGCCAGGAGAAGCCTCTGGAGGCAGAACCTGAGGTGCCGTGGGACATTGTATGACCTGCCCCTGAACCCTGTGTTGCTAACAAGCCAGCCCTGGAGAGCAGCTTGGCTCCTCTTGTTTGCAGCCAAGCCCTGTGGAGGCAACCGCAAACTGTGGGTCGCTTGAAGCTTCAAACAGGTTGCTGTGAGCCAAACATGAAGAGCTTCTGACAGTGGCTAGCACCAAGGTACCTCCGGGGAGGTCCAGAAATGGCATATAGAGCAGTCAGCCTGGATCAACATAAAAGCAGGATCGAGAGGGTGGTCCCAGAAGGCACCAAATTCTAATGAGAAAATATCTTCACTTTTTTTTTTTGGCATTATTCTGTTTCTTTTTTAAAATTTCATTGTCATTATTTTGTCTCTCCTTTTTCTTTTATTGATTTCAGAGAGAGGAAAGAAGGGTGAGAGAGAGAGAGAGAGAGAGAGAGAGAGAGAGAAACATTGATAATGAGAGAGAATCATTGAATCTTACAGAGACAGAAAGCTACATGCAAGGGAGTGCCCATTAGAGTAAACTAATTTCTCAACAGAAACACTTCAGCCCAGAAGGGATTAGCATGAAGTTATCAAAAGCAATGAAAAGCAAGGGCCTGTATCCGAGACTGCTCTATCCAGCAAGGCTATCATTTAAAACTGAAAGCAAAATAAAGAGCTTCTCAGACAAAATAAATAATCTAAACCAGCATTGCAGGAAATGTTAATAGGATTGCTGTAAGCAGAAGAAGAAACACATAGAGAGGGACATGGACATAAAGAAAAAAAATGACAATAAATAAGTACATATCAATAATAACTGTAGCCCTGACTGGTTTGGCTCACTGGATAGAGCGTCGGCCTGAGAACTGAAGGGTCCCAGGTTCGATTCCGGTCAAGGGCATGTACCTTGGTTGCGGGCACATCCCCAGTGTGGGGTGTGCAGGAGGCAGCTGATCGATGTTTCTCTCTCATTGATGTTTCTGACTCTCTGTCCCTCTCCCTTCCTCTCTGTCAAAAATCAATAAAATATATTTAAAAAATAATAATAACTGTAAATGTAAATGGATTAAATGTTCCAATCAAAAGATATAGGGTAGCTGAATGGCTAACAAAACATTACCCATATATATGCTGTCTGCAAGAGACCCAACTCAGAACAAAAGATTCATACAGACTGAAAGTTAAGGGATGGGAAAAATATTCCATGCAATGGAAACAGCAACAAAAGAAACCTGGGGGAGCAATTACTCATATCTGACAAAATAGACTTCAAAACAAAGCCATAACAAGAGACAAATACTAAAGGGATTAATACTAAAGGAATAAATCCACCAAGAAAATATGACCCTATTAAACATATATGCACCCAATATAAGAGCACCTAAATAAATGAATAATCCCTTGGTGGACTTTAAGGTGAGAGTGACAGCAATATATCACAGTAGCATGACTTTAACACCCTGCTGACATCACCGGATAGAACTTCCAGTCAAAATATCAACAAGGTAACAGCGACCTTATATGACACACCAGATGAGATAGACTTAATTGACATCTACAGAACATTTCATCCCAAAGTGGTAGAATATTTACTCTTCTTAAGTGCACATGGAACATTCTATTCTCAAAGATAGACCACATGTTAGCACACAAAATAAGTCTTAATAAATTCAGAAAGATGGAAATTATATCAAGCACCTCTTCTGACCACAATGGCATAAAATTAGAAATCAACTACAGTAAAAAACTAAAAAATATTCAAACAAATGGAGGCTAAATAACATGCTATTAAACAATGAATGGGTTGCAAATGAGATAAAGGAAGAAATAAGAAAACTTCCTGGAAACAAATGAAAATGAACACGCAACATCCCTAAATTTAAGGAACACAGTGAAAGCATTCCTGAGAGGGAGATTCATAGCGTTAAAGGCCTACCTCAAGAAATAACAGAAAAAAAGCTCAAATAAACAATATAACCCTATAACTAAAAGAATTAGAAGGAGAAATAAAAAATCCCAGAGCAAGTAGAAGAAAGGAAATAATAAAGATCCAAGTGAAAATAAATGACATAGAGATTTAAAAATCAATAAAAAAAGATCATTTAAACCAAGAGCAGGTTCTTTGAAAAAATAAAAATCATTGATGTACTTTTCGCCATACTTATCAAGAAACAGAGAAAGAACCTAGGTAAATAAAATCAGAAATGAAAGAGATGAAATAACAACTGTCATCACAGAAATGCTAAGGATTGTTAGAAAATACTATGAACAACTATATGCCAACAAATTGGATAACCTGGGCAAAAGGGACAAATTTCTAGAAACATAACATCTTCCAAAGCTCAATCAGAAAACCTGAATAAACTGATAACATCTAATGAAATTGAAACAGTAATAAAAATAAAAAATAAAAACTCCCAACAAACAAAAGTCCTGGGCCAAATAGTTTCACAGGTAAGTTTTAACAAACATCCAAATAATTAACACCTATCCTTCTCAATATATTCTAAAAAATTCAAGAGTAAGGAAAATTTTCAAGCTCCTTTTACAAGACCAGAATTATCCCAGTTCCAAAACCAGATAAAGACACTACAAAGATTGAAAATTACAGGCCAATATCCCTGATGAACATAGATGCTAAAATCCTCAACAAAATATTAGCAAATCGGATCTAACAATATATGAAAAAGATTATACACTATGACCAAATGGGATTTATCCCAGGAATGCAAGACTTGTACAATATTCACAAATCAATAAACATGATACATCACATAAACAAAATGAAAGATGAAAATCATCTGATCATATCAACAGAAGCAGAAAAAGCATTTGACAAAATCGGGCATCCTTTCAGGAAATAAACTCTCAGTTAAGTGGGAATAGGAGGATCATACCTCAACATAATAAAGGCCATATATGACAAACCTATAGCCAACATCGTATTCAATGGACAAAACCTAAAAGCATTTTCCTTAAGATCTGGAAAAAGATAGGGATGTACACTTTCACCTTTCTTATTCAACATAGTACTGGAAGTTGTAGCCACAGTGATCAGACAAGAAGGGAAAAAAAAGCATCCAAATTGGAAAAGAGGAAGTAAGACTTTCATTATTTGCAGATGACATGATATTGTACATAGAAAACCCTGGGAATTCTACCAAAAAACTACTAGATTTAGTAAATGAATTGGAAAAAATAGCAGGATACAAAATTAACATCTGGAAATTGATGGTATTTTTATACACCAATAGTGAACTCTCAGAAAGACTTTAAAAAAAATCTCATTTACCATTGCAACAACAACAAAAAATAATTTACATACCTGGGAATAAATTTAACGAAGGAGGTAAAAGATCTGTACTTGGAAAACTATAGGACATTGAAAAGGAAACAGAGGAAGATACAACCAAGTGGAAGCATAAACTGTGTTTATAGATTGGAAGAATTAACATTATTAAAATGTCCACACTACCTAAGGCAATCTACAGATTCAATGCAATCCCAATTACAATACCAACAACATATTTCATAGATCTAGAACAAATATTCCAAAAAAATTATATGGAGCTAAAAAAAGACCCCAAATAGCCAAGGGAATCTTGAGAAAGAAGAACAAAGTTAGCCCTTAGCCCTACTCAGTGGATAGAGCATCAGTCTGCAGACTGAAGGGTCCCAGGTTCGATTCTGGCCAAGGACACATGCCTGGGTTGTGGGCTTGATCGCCAGTAGAGGGCGTGCAGGAGGCAGCCGATCAATGATTCTCATCATTGATGTTTCTATCTCTCTATCCCTCTCTCTTCCTCTCTGAAATCAATAAAGAAATATATTAAAAAAAAAGAAGAACAAAGTTAGAGGGATCACAATACCAGGTATCAAACTATACTATAGATCTATTGTAATACAAACAGCCTAGTACTGGCACAAGAACAAGCATATAGACCAATGGAACAGAAGAGAGACCTCAGAAATTGGAGCACACCAATATGGTCAATTATTATCTGACAAAGGAGGCAATAACATACAATGGATTAAACATAGTCTCTTTAATAAGTTGGGAAAATTGAACAGGTATATACAAAAATATGAAACCAACTTATACCATATGCAAGAATAAACTCAGAATGGATAAAAGACTTAAATGTAAATTGTGAAACAATAAAAATCCTAGAAGAAAACATAGTCAGTAAAATCATAGACATCTTATGTAGCAGTATTTTCAGAGATACCTTTTCTAGGGCCAGAGAAACAAAGAAAAAAAATAAACAAATGGGACTACATGAAACTAAAAAAAAAAAGCATCTGCACAGGAAAATGAACCAGCATGAAAACAAAAAAGGAACCCATTGTTTGGGAGAGCATGTATACCAATGATACATATGATAAGGGGTTAATTTCTAAAATATACGAAGGAGTCATTCAACTCAACACCAGGAAGACAAACAATACAATTAAAAAATGGGCAAGGGACCTGAATAGGCACTTCTCCAAAGAGGACATACAGATGGCCAATAGACATATGATAAAATGCTCAACGTTACTAATCATCAGAGAGATGCAAATTAAAATTACAATGTGGTATTACCTCATACCTGCCAAAATGGCTACCATCAATAATTCAACCGACAACAAGTGCTGCAAGGATGTGGAGGAAAGGGAACTCTAGTACACTGCTAGGAATGCAGACTGGTACAATGACTGTGGAAAATAGTATGGACTTTCCTCAAAAAGTTAAAAGTGAAATTGCCATTTGACTCAGCTATTCCACTTCTTTGAATATATCCTAAGAACCCCAAAACATCACTCAGAAAGAATGTACCCATCCTGCCTGATGTTCATAGCAGGGTTATTTACAATAGCTAAGATCTAGAAACAGCCCAAGTTCCCATCAGTAGATGTGTGGATAAAAAAGCTGGGTTACATTTACACAATGAGATACTTACTGTGCGGCTTTAAAAAAGAAGGATCTCTTACCCTTTGAGACAGCATAGATGGACCTGGAGATTATAATGCTGAGCAAAATAAGCCAGTCAGAGAAAGACAAGTATCACACGATCTCACTTATATGTGGAATCCAAAGAACAAAATAAACTAATGAACAAAATATGTCCAGAGACATGGATACATGGAAGAGAATGACAGATCTCAGAGGGGAGGGGATTAAAGGGAATGGAAAGATATTAACCAAATAACATATATGCATATAGGATTAGGTAATGGACACAGACAATATAGTGTGGGAAAGGCCTGGCATGGTGCAGGGGTTGGGTGGAGTGGGACAAGGCAGGGGAAAATGGGAGACATCTGTAGTACTGTCAACAACAAATAAAAGAAACAAAAAATGTCTAAAAATCTAATAATCTAATAAAAGAGTAATATGCAAATCGACCGTCACTCCAACACACAAGATGGCTGTCCCCATATGGACACAAGATGGCTGCCACAAAAAGGTCAGCAGGGGAGGGCAGTTGGGAGGGACCAGGCCTGCAGGGGAGGGCAGTTAGGGCTGACCAGGCTGGCAGGGGAGGGCAGTTAGGGGCAATCAGGCTGGCAGGGAAGCAGTTAGGCATCAATCAGGCTGGCAGGGGAGTGGTTAGGAGGTGATCAGGCTGGCAGGCAAAAGCGGTTAGAGGCAATCAGGAAGGCAGGCAGGTGAGCAGTTGGGAGCCAGCAGTCCTGGATTGTGAGAGGCAGTCGGACATCCCTTGAGGGGTCCCAGATTGGAGCGAGTGCAGGCTGGGCTGAGGGACACCCCCGCCCCCTCGTGCATGAATTTCATGAACTGGGCCTCTAGTCTATATAATAAAATCCTAAGCAACCATTATGGCCGAACGACCAGACCAATTGGTTGCTATGATGTTCACTGCCCACCAGGGGGCAGATGCTCAATGCAGGAGCTGCCCCCTGGTGGTCAGTGCGCTCCCACAGAGGGAGTGCCACTTAGCCAGAAGCTGGGCTCTCGGCTGGTGAACCTCTCCCACCTCCGTGGCAGTGCTAAGGAACAGTGAGCTGAGCGGTAAAGAGCCAGCAGGTGGGTGGTAAGAAGCAAGGGGTCCCAGACTGCGAGAGGGCACAGGCTAGGCTGAGGGACCTCCCTGTCCCCATGCACAAATTTCATGCACCAGACCTTTAGTAAGTAAATAAAACATGCACATCCCTTTCTTTCCTTTTGCGATAACATTCCTTCTACATTTCAAAATGTTACTGGAAAGGGGTCAGATCCGGAGAAGGTTTGCATAAGGTCAGCCAGTAGTGTGTGTGTTCTTAACTGCATGCAAGAAATATTTCACAACAGGAATCCAGCTGATTTTAAGCGTATGTTTATTAAAGCTGAGGACTATTAAATAAGGAAGGGCCTAGGATAGAAGAAGAAGCAACAGGAGAGAGACTAGGTGAGGTTGCTTAGAAACATTATGGAAAAGAAATGAGTCTAGGCAGGGCTGTTGTTAGGTTACTATAAAATCAGAGGAAACGGGATTTGGGAAGAGGTTCAGGAAGTTGGCCTAGGATGAGCTGCTTCTGCCCATTGCTCCCCTGGTTGCCAGTCTCATGGGGACCCCTTATTGTTTAGGAGAAAGAAAATTCACTTGAAATGGCAATTCAAACAGGCATGCTTCCAGGAGAATGCATGCTAGCTCCCTTGCCTTAAAAAGTTTTTTTCCGCTTTCCAAAGGTGGGCATTTTAAGAAAGGTCTCAGGGGACACCTCGAGAAAATATTTATCAGCTTTTCCAGGAGAGCCCTTTAAGGGTTGTGGTCTTCACTGTTTGGTTATGACCAGGGCAAAAGGTCTAAACCACATAACTAGCAATATACTAGGGGAGAAAGGCCACCCTGAAGGCAAGCTCTGGCACCAGTTTTGCCCATTGCAACTCACCTGGGGCTTTCCATCCCGGTGACTTGTATCTGGCTGTAAATTGCTCAGCCAGTTTGTTCAGCTATCTGTCTCAGATGCACCAATCTACTTGTCAATGAGTATTCCTAGCTTCTAACTAACCTACCTCTAAAGGAGAAACCATTAAAAGCATATGATTGATAATATAAAAGTTATCATATACACCTTTAGCAATTATTAACAACTAGAGGCCTCACCAAGAAGCAAAGAGAGGGGATCCAAATAAACAAAATCAGAAATGAAAGAGGCGAAATAACAACAGACCCCACCGAAATACAAAGGATTGTTAAAAAAATACTATTAACAACTTTATTCCCACAAACTAAACAACATGGAGGAAATGGACATATTCCTAGAAAAATACAACCTTCTAAAACTCAATCAGGAAAAATCTAAAAATCTCCATAGGTCAATAACTATGGAAGTTTTACCAAACATTCAAGGAAGAACTAAAACCTATCCTCCTCAGACTATTCCAAAAAATTCAAGAGGAAAGAACACTTCCAAGCTCATTCTATGAAACCATCACTACCCTAATACCAAACCCAGATAAAGACAACACAATGAAAGAGAATTACAGGCCAATATCCCTCATGAACATAGATGCCAAAATCCTCAACAAAATTCTAGCAAATCGGATCCAGCATTACATCAGAAAGTTCATACACCATGACCATGTAGGATTTATCCCAGGAATGCAAGAATGGTACAATATCTGCAAATCAATAAACATGATACATCACATAAACAAATTGAGAGATAAAAATTACATAGTCATATCAATTGATGCAGAAAAGCATTTGACAATATCCAACATCCTTTCTTGATAAGAACTCTCAGCAAGGTAAGAATAGAAGGATCATACCTCAACATCATAAAAGCCATATATGATAAATCCACAGCCAACATCATACTCAATGGGCAAAAACTAAAACCATTTCCCCTAAGAACAGGAACAAGACAGGGATTCCCACTCTCACTACTCCTGTTCGACATAGTACTGGAAGTACTAGCCATTGCAATTAGACAAGAATAAGAAATAAAAGGCATCCAAATTGGAAAAGAAGAAGTAAAACTGTCCTATTCACAGATGACATGATACTGTACATAGAAAACCCTAAAGATTCCATCAAAAATTATTAAACTTAATAAATGAATTCAGCAATGTAAGAGGATACAAAATTAACACCAAAAAACTCTATGGCTTTTCTATACACCAATAATGAACTCACAGAAAGAGAAATTTTAAAAAACAATAACATTTACCATCATACCAAAAAAAAAAATTAAGATAGCTAGGAATAAACTTAACTAAGGAAGTAAAAGACCTGTACTCGGAAAACTATAGGACACTGAAAAAAGAGATAGAGGAAGACATAAACAGATGGAAGAACATTCCATTTTCATGGATTGGTAGAATCAACATCATTAACATGTCAACATCATTAATAATGCAGAATGGCTGCTTTTAATTTTTCTTATATTTGGAAAACAAAAAGATTTTTAAATAAGCAGTATTTTGAATAAAGTCAAAAGAATAATTATCCTCAGTTCAGATTTTACAGCTTGTTTCCATTCTGGGTTCCACTGAATTGGATCAGGTCAATTTGATTTTAACAAGACATATAGAGGCTGAGCCATTAATGAAAAATTCAGAAGCTAATTGTGACAATATCCAGTCAAACCCTGAAATCCTGCTTCTAAGTTGCTTTCTTGTTCTTGTTAGAGGAAAGGATAGGATTCTTCTGATCCTTTCTTGGCGAATTAGCAGCCCATCTTTAATATTGGAAGCAAGGTATTTTACTGGGGTAAACAGAATCAGAGCTTGTTCTTTGATATCCATGTCTCCTTATAGCTAGCTGTTGTAATAGGTAAATTGTGTCCTTTTGGGAGTTTAGTAATTTTCTGGACTAGAGCATAAACCAAATCACCCTCATGGAGGATTAGAGTGGAATATCTAGAAAATTTGACATAATTTCAATCAGCTTTTAGTATCTAAGACAAGAGGTGGGACTCTTCACATATCCCTGGGCATTACTGTCCAAGTCAACTTTGATCTTCCAGGTGAAAGCAGAGGTGTCGACTGTCTTTTTCTACTGGAATGCTGAAAAAGGCACTACATAATCTATTACTGGAAAACATTGACAGTCCACAGGAATAGCTGATAATGAGTTATATGGATTAAGAACCACAGGATGTTGTGGAATAATTTTCATTTATAGCTATGAGATTCTGTATATATCTCCCTTCTTGTCCATTCAGTTCCTTACTGCAAGTATAGGAGAATCACAGGGGCTTATATATGCAATTATAAACCCTTTCTTCAAAGTAATCTAGCATATTGGGCTTAATTCTATCTCTTGCATAAAGGTTAGTTACTGGTAATTGGAAAAGGCCTGAAGTTGCATTGGAATGTCCTGTAACAAACATTCAGCTTCTCTTGTGGAAGGCTTGTTTAAAATAGTTACTTTCACAATTGGTTCAACATGTCAATTATTTAATTCTAAATACATTTCACCCTTCTGGAAAAAAGAACATGTGCATGTCACTGCTTTCAAGAAACTCACCCTACCAGGTGAATCAGGGTAGATATGATTAGCAATCATAGATCCGCTGCCTCCGGCATGCCCCATACGGAGATATTGAGCCTGCAATCCAGGCATGTGTTTTGACAGAGAATCAAACTCTGACAGCCTGGTTCATATGTTGACACTCAACCGCTGAGTAACACCAGCCAGGCTGTTTTCTGTTTTGGGTGTTTGGTGTTTTTCTTTTTAATTCTATTTCATTTTTCTATAATCCTTAAGGTGGATATACTTCTCTATAGGTATTTTCCTGTTAACCTTATCTAATAATTCTGTTGGTTTTACTCCCAGAAACCAGTAGGTATATTAATTAGAATAAATCAGAATAGGCAGCATTACATATTCTAACAGTTAAATTAAATTTCTTTGTAAACCCATCAGGATTCAGGAGAAAATCAGTAAACATTGCTGGTTCCTCTCTGCCTGAGACCAGCTTTTCTTTCAAGGGAACTGCTAGAATTCCTGAATTATACTTGTCTGAATTCTTATTCTCATTTTCCCTTAGGTCAGTAGGGAGTAGTGCTGGAGGATATATAGAAGGAGAAGAGAGAAGTGGGAGGGCAAGTCCAGAAAAGAAAGCTTGAAGAGCTAATACAGTGGAGGAGCTATAGAAGGGGAGAAAAGGGGTGTTGGTACTTAGCTTCAGAAGACTTCCTTATTTTTAAGACAGTCTCTAAAATTTCTTATTAATGTTTTTTTTTTAAAGAATTTATCTGTGCTCCTTCTAGAAGCTTCTAAAACTCCAAATTAAGATATGCTTTCCATTCATTCGGTTTGAATTTAGGGAAGGCATTTCCTAATTTGGCATGCAAAAAATTAATTTAGGCACCAAAAGAAAGCTGCATTTTGGGCATTTTAAGTTGATATCATTTTTAGTTAATCTTCCCATTCCTGTAAAGTACTTGCAAGTAAAGGATTCCTACATCTCCAGAAGTATTAATTAGAGCTGGGGTCTAGGGGGTAGGGGGGAAGTTGGCCCTGGAGGCACACTTTCCCATGGTAATTTTAGTTTTATTTTGGAAGCTGTACAGTCTGAACAAATTTTTAAAAAAAAATCTTTATTGTTGAAAGTATTACATAGATCCCCCTTATCCCCCATTAACCTCTTCTAGCCTGCTCCCATCCCCCTCAGGCCTTCAGCAACTCAATGTCTGTGTCCACGGGTTATTAATATATGCATACAAGTTCATTGGTTGATCTCTTCCCACCCACCCTCCCCTGCCTTCCTTCTGAGGTTCAACAATCTATTCATGCTTCAATGTCTCTGGGTCTATTTTTGTTCATCAGTTTATTTGGTTCATTGGATTCCACATATGAGCAAGATCATGTGGTACTTATTTTTCTCTCACTGCCTTATTTTGCTTAGCATAATACTCTCCAGGTCCATCCATGCTGTTGCAAATGGTAAGAGTTCTTTCTTTTTTATTGCTGCATAGTATTCCATTGTGTAAATGTATTACAGTTTTTTTTTTTTATCTACTCATCTGATGATGGGCATTTAGGCTGTTTCCAAATCTTAGCTATTATAAATTGCCCCCTCTGTATGTCCACCTCTGCTTACCCACAATCCAGCTCTGGCCAGGTCTCTAAGGATTTCAGTCAAATACCCCAGAGACCACAAGGTACAGGAAAGGAAACAGAACCAGAGGAGAGATTTGTTTCCCATTTCCCAGGTTCTGATTATGGACTGTCTAAGGATGGGTACACAGAGTCTGTAAACATAACAAAGAATGAGGACCTCAATGTCTGGCCTGAGCTGCAGGTCACAAGGGCCAAAAACAAGTCATCCACTGCAAGCCTGTGGGTGGCTGACGTGACAGGGAACTGCAAGTTTAATGGAGTTGTTCAGTTTTATGACAGACTATCTTTCAAAATCTCTGTCATCATCTTCCTTGAAAATGCAAGAAAAATAAATGTGGAATGAGAGCACCGATAACGGTTAGGTCACCACAAAGATTAGCTTTTTCATGCCTGCACGTCTTCTCAGATTCTGGGACAAAGGCTGCTCTGAGGCAACCTGGGGCCCCACATGAATCTGAGCAGTCAGGTCGTCTCCTGCTGTGGGTGCGAAAGTCGGGAGCGAGAGAGAAAGATTGGAAACATTTATTTGGAGGATTGTAGCCAGATAAGAAAAGAAATTGGAAGATTTGAAAATATAGTAAGGATTGATACTGTGAGCAAGATGATAGGATCAGCTAATTACAGGTGGGTGATGTCAAAGCAAAACATGCACTGGATGAATTTAAAGAGGCAAGAAAGACTCTATTCAATACCATGCAACAGGGCGGTGAGACTAAACTCAATGCCCCTGAAACAAGAGGCTGGGGTAATTTTAAGAAAAGAGGGAATCATAGCGTCTGTGTTTGTTACTTGGAATTACAAAAAAAGTAAAGTGAAACTTCTTATGGAATCCAGACAGGAGGTCCCTCTACAGCTTGATTATAAAGGTTCTCACCCAAGTTTGGCTCCTACCTTCCCTTAAAGACTTGGACGCAAAGACACCAGAAAAATAAATGCCAAAGCAATGAGTCCAAACCCTTTCACAGATATTATCTAAGTCATAACACTGGCAGAGAGCTTTTGAGGAGACTTAGGTATATTTCAAAAGGAAAGAGAAAGAATCTGTAATTACTAATTACAATTTCATTTCTAAAAGAAATGATCTAAAAAAAAAAATGGAGGCCAGAGACCTGTAGTCAGGAAGAACTTGAGTAAAAGTTAGTAACTTCGAGAGAATACTAAGGCTTCAGGGTCATAACAAAACTGTTTTCTGCACAGCGGAGGGAAACACAACTAAATCCTTTCAGCCCAGACTCAGTTTTATCTCCATCAGATCCTGTAATTTATAAAGAGGTGCAAGTTCCCAGCCATTTATAAACAAGAGTAAAATAGCTGAAAGTCCCTGAACAGGACGAGGATCTGATCTCCCAGAAGGCTGTGCTTCTGGAGTTTTCCATGGAGATGTTACATTTCTCTCTACAGTCACTTTCCCTTTGATCAAAGGACATCTCCAAGGGAGGAGAGTTTTATTGTATCTACATTATGGCTGATGTCACCTGGTTGGCCTGATTAGTGACCTAAGTGCAGAGGACTGACATTCACCTCATAGTTTGCTCTGTTGCAGGTGTTTCTATGAAACCTAAGATGGGAGTTCTAACAGCCTCTTGAAGTTAGGAAGCCTCACCTTCACACTTCACCTGCAGTCTCTCTAGCTTTGGGTGATGCCCTCTTCTCCAAGAGATTCCAAAATACCCCTCAGGTCAAAATTACCTCCATAAAAGGGAAGGGCATCAGTCTGAACTAGGAAATTTGAGCCAAAGCCTAGGTTGCATTACCAACATTGCCATTTATATCTTATTGGCAAAAAGGAATGAGTCCTACTGAACATATGCAAATAAGTATATTGCCATGAACATGAGAATATTCAACAAGACTTGGATAATTTTTTGGGAGAAGTCAAATAGGGAGAAAAACACGGCCAGTTTTGGTACCAACATCAGTGTCTTCCTCTCTATTTCAAGTTATTCACAACAGTGTTCAGGTGTCCTCCACATGTCCCCCTGGAGGAGGGACTGGGCTCAGCTTTTAATATCTTAAAGAAATCTGTTGGACTCTCTGTATATCCCTGGGGAATTTCAGTCCCAGTAAATTGTAGATATTCCCAGTTGAAGGCAAACAGATATGGGCTGTCTGTTTCTATTGGAATGCTGGGGGAAAAAAAATATATTAGAGGCCCGGTGCACAAAATTCATACAAGGGGGGTGAGGTGTGTATCCCTCAGCCCAGGCTGCACCCTCTCCAATCTGGGACATTCCTCTCACAATCCAGGACTGCTGGCTCCCAACTGCTCACCTGTCTGTCTGCCTAATTGCCCCTAACTGCTTCTGCCTACCAGCCTGATCAACCCTTAACCACTCCCTTGTCAGCCTGATTCACACCTAACTGCTCCCCTGCCAGGCCAATTGCCCCTAACTGTCCTCCCCTGCAGGCCTGGTTGCCCAAAACTGCCCTCCCCTGCTGGCCCAGTAACCCCTAACTGCCCTCCCTTGCCAGCTTGGTCACCCCTAACTGCCCTCCCCTGCCGACCTGATCATTCCCAACTGCCTTCCCCTACAGACCTGATCACCCCCAACTGCCCTCCTCTGTAGGCCTGGTTCCCACCAACTGCCCTCCCCTGCAGGCATGGTTCCCCCCAACTGCCCTCCCCTGCAGGCCTGGTCCCCTCCCAACTGACCTCCCCTGCAGGCCTGGTCCCCCTAACTGTCCTCCCCTGCAGGCATGGTTCCCCCCAACTGCCCTCCCCTGCAGGCCTGGTCCCCTCCCAACTGCCCTCCCTTGCAGGCCTGGTCTCCCCCAACTGCCCTTCTCTGCCAGCCCCATCACCTCTAACTTTCCTCCCCTGCTGGCCTGATTGCCCACAACTGCCCTCCCCTGCAGGCCATCTTGTGGTGGCCATCTTGTGTCCCACATGGGGGTGGCCATCTTGTGTGTTGGAGTGATGGTCAATTTGCATATTACTCTCTTATTAGATAGTATTACTGAAGAACATTGAATGGCTGATAATAAGGTGTTTGGACTTGGAACAACAGGATGTTTGGATTAACTATATTATTTATAGCTCTGAGATCCTGGACAAATCTATCTTTTTCCATGTGGTTTCTTTACTGAAAAGATAGGATAACTACAGGAGTTTATACATGGAATGATACATTTCCTTTTTAAGTAATCTTATATAATGGGCTTAATTCCAGCTAGTCTATCAGGTCTTAAAGGCTATTGACAAATGTTAGATAGAGGCAAATACTATCAATGGCTACTTTAATAAGAGTGGCTGGTTTGATCTTGCCAGTATCTGCACTGGAAGTGGCCCAAAGTTGCATTGGAATATCCTGCAATAAACATTAAGTCTTAAGAGTATTTACCTCTTTGGAAGAACCTTTAAAGTCATTATTTCCCCAATTGGTTTGGTATTTAATTCATTTAAATTTAAATACATTTCACCCTTCCAGGAAAAGAATATATGGGCATCATGGCTTTCAATAAAATCTCCCCCTCTCAGGTGAATTGGGGCCAATTTGACCAGTAAAAATATATGTTGCTCCATAACATTCACAAGTTGGGAAGGGACAGTTATGATTTAAAAACCATCATTGGTGGATTAGATATCTCTACCATTTGCACAGGAGCTTTACTCAAAGGGAGAAGTCAACTTAGTTAGGTGTGGTTAAGAACAGATAATGTAGCCCCAGTATCAACATGCACCTTAGTAATGTCCCATTTTATGGTAATTCCAGCTGCTTTCTTCCTAATTTTGCATTCAAAAATTTTATTAGGTGTCAAGAGTTTCATTTTGGCCATTATAAGTTGATATCACTTTTAGTTTAATCCTTCCATTTCTGTAAGTACTTGCAAGTAAAAGCTTCCTATTAATTGTAGATCTACAGGAGCATTAATGGGGCTGGGGCTGGGAGTTTTCAGCCTTGGAGGCACAATTTATTTTACTTTTCTTCGGATATCTGTTGAGTCTGAACAAATTTCTAGGGATATTGTGTAGTGGGTTGAAATTTGCTATTTATGAATTGAGTTCCAAGGGGCTGTCACCTCCCAAGTGACATCAAACCCATTTATATGTCTTGGTTTCTCTCCCTGCTGTCCAATACAGCTGTGAAAACTTGGATCACACCCAGGTTGGTGTGGCTCAGTTGGTTGGGTGTTGTCCCATTCATTGAAGTGTTGCAGGTTTGATTCATGATCAGGGCACATGCCTGGGATGTGGGTTTGATCCCTGGTAGGGGACATGTAGGAGGCAGCCAATAGATGTTCCATTTTTGCATTGATATTTCTCTGTCTCTAACCCTGTCCCTTCCTCTCTCTCTAAAAATATATATTTTTAAATTTGGAGCCCTAGGCAGTTAACCTTTAAGTGTGTGTCCTTGTACAAGTTAATCATTTAATTACAGTTAAGTTGGAATTCCCTTTGTGGAATGCCCATCATGACAAATGCCCTCTGACACCTCCTCAGAGATTATTAGTCACTTAAGAATACCTAAGATTTGAACTGGAGGAAGGAAATACACTTTATCTTCAGAACCAAGCAAGTTCAGGTTCTCATTTATTCAGCAAAAAGGTTTTATTAAGACTCTCAGAAACCAATTCCAATTAAAAACTTAAAGCCCAGACAGCGCAGCTCAGTGGTTGAGCATTATATGTTGATGAACCAGATCACTGTAAAATTCCGGGCCAGGGCACATGCCCAGGTTGCGGGTTCAATTCCCAGTGTGGGATGTGCAGGAGGCAGCCGGTCAATGATTCTCTCTCAGCATTGATGTTTATATATCTCTCTCCCTCACCCTTCCTCTCTGAAATCAATAAAAAAATATTTTTAAAAAGTTAAAGTTTAAAAACAGCCACCCATTTTTCTTCTGTTCTGATTTTTTATCTCTTATACTTAGCCTGGGTTCTCTCAACCCTTAACTTTTAGCTGCACCTTGAGATTTAAAAAAAAAGGAGAAAGCTACAATAAAATCAAGTCAGGCCTTTTACCTTAAAATAGGAAGTTCTAGAATTCTGAGAAAAACTTGCCCAAGCTCACCTGATACAAAGCAAGGAGCTGGTAGGGTACAATAGGCACCCCCAGGTACCTAGCACAGGTCCAAGTTTAGAAGGTGATCCTGGATGGGTTTATCTGATATCCTGTCACACTATCTCAAGTAAGTATCCATGTAAGAAATGTTTATATCTAACATAATTTTTATGAGTTTATTTGAACCAAACTGACGACAGTTGCCAGAAAGCAAAATCTTAATGAATTGGGAACATGCCCCAGAGAATGGCAGTTTTGTGCCATATTTTATACATTACAAAGGGCATAAAGGATTACATGAAATCCATTGGTGATAGATTAAGGAGCGAGAGAAAGCAAAGAAGGGAAATCTTTGGGATCGAGTAAAAAGTAAAACAAATAAATATTTATTTTACATTGATGGGTACAGAATAGTTAGCAGTTAACAATGAACACTATAACAATAAGAATGAAGGGTTTGGTTGTCTTTACTCTGCTACAGTGAGGGGTTCAAACAAAAGAAAATTTGCCTTGTGCTCCCTTTGGCAGCACTTATACTATAATTGGAATGATACAGAGAAGATTAGCATGGCCCCTGTGCAAAGATGACACGCAAATTCGTGAAGCGTTCCATATTTTTCTTTTTCTTTTCTTTTCTTTTCTTTTCTTTCTTCCTTCCTTTCTTCCTTCCTTCCTTCCTTCCTTCCTTCCTTCCTTCCTTTCTCTCTCTCTCTCTCTCTCTCTCTCTCTCTCTCTCTCTCTTTCTTTCTTTCTATATGTTTTATTGATTTTTTACAGAGAGGAAAGGAGAGGGACAGAGAGCTAGAAACATCAATGAGAGAGAAACATCGACCAGCTACCTCTTGCACACCCCCTACCGGGGATGTGCCCACAACCAATGTACATGCCCTTGACCGGAATCGAACCTGGGACCCTTCAGTCCACAGACCGACGCTCTATCCACTGAGCCAAACCGGTTTTGGCGCGTTCCATATTTTTCTGAATCCAAGAATAATGTACCCAGCAAGGCTATCAATCAAAATTGAGGGTGAAACCAGGAGCTTCCCAGACAAAACAGGACTAAGGGAGTTTATTACCACCAAACCAGCAATGCAAGAAATGCTAAAGGATCTGTTGTAAAAAGAAAAAATAGGAAGCGAAGAAGGAACACAGGCATAAAGAATAAAAATGGCGACAAACAAGTACCTATCAATAATAACTTTAAATGTAAATGGATGAAATGCCCCAATCAAAAGACATAGGGTAGCTGAGTGAATAAAAAACCCCCACAAACCATATATCTGCTGTCTACAGGAAACCCACCTCAGAAAAAAATATGCACACAGACTTATGGTGAAGGGATGGTAAAAAGGTTTTCAGGCGAATGGAAATGAAAAAAAATAGCTGGGGTAGCAATACTTATATCTGACAAATTAGATCTCAAAGTGAAGAACTAAAACCAATGGACATAAAAAGAGATGAGGAAGGCCACTTCATAATACTAAAGGGAGCAATCCAACAAGAAGAAATAACTCTGGTAAACATATACACACCCAATAAGGAGCACCCAAATATATAAAAAAAACTCCTGGAGGATATCAAGGGAGAGATTGTCAGCAATACAATCATAGTAGGAGACTTTAATACCCCACTATCACCATTGGACAAATCCTCTAAACAAAAAATCAGCAAAGAAACATCAAACCTAAATGACTCACTAGATCAGATGGAATTAATTGACATCTTCTGAACATTTCAACCTCAAAGCCACAGAATATACATTCTTCTCAAGTGCACATGGGTCATTTTCAAAGATAGACCATATATTGGGTCACAGGCAAAGTCTCTTCAAATTCAAGAAGATCATATCAAGCATATGCTCAGATCACGATGGCACAAAACTGGAAATCAACTACAATAAAAACAATCCAAAAAAATCAAACACATGGAGACTAAATAGCATGCTATTAAACAATGACTGGGTTATCAGAGAGATCAAAGAAGAAATAAAAACCATCATGGCAACAAACAACAATGAAAACACAACAATCCAAAATCTATGGAGCATAGTGAAAGCAGTCTTAAGAGGGAAGTTCATAGCTCTACAAGCCTATTTCAAAAAAAAACAAGAAATGATGGTAATAAATTACCTAACCCTACAACTCTAAGAGTTACAAAGACAGCATCAAGAAAAGCCCAGAAGCCCCCCGCCCCCCAACATTGCAGGGGCCTGAACCCTAGCCCCTTCTGAGGGAGGTCTCCTGCCCCCATGGCTGCTTCGTGCTTCCCATGCCCAGCTCAGATCAGGACCCAGGTGACCGACAGAGACTTGGCCGACAGCAGCTGCCCTCTCACTCCAACAAGAATTGTTTGAGTTGTCTTGTACCCATGGTGTGGGGAAGTGGGTTTACGATATCTAAATCCAGCCTACCACCAGGAATGCTCAGGACCTACTCAAGAAGGCAAATAATCCCTTCCACTAATATTTACAGGGCAAAATAAGATTGTTGTTAGAGTAATAAATTTGACAGTAAAATAGTAGTCAAGTTTTCAGGCAAATTTAAATTGGCTAGTTGAAACAAGCGATTATTCTAGGAAAATTAATTGTACTGGACAAGAAAGTGTTCCTAAAGTGTTAACTAAAATTTTTATTGGTACTTCATCTCATGATAAAATTGTGCACCATGTAATGAACCTAAAACAGTAATATTATAGTGCAAAAAAATTAAAATTTAAAAGCCATCAAGACTACATTATAAAATTTTCAAAAGCCTCCTAACATTTAAATAAAAAAAGGAGGGGATAGTAGAAGAATATCATGTAAGGAAAAATATCCTGTAAGTAAATTACATCTAGAAAATTAATACTTTAGAAAATTAATTGTAAGGCTAAAAGCAAGACACCCATGAAAAACACACAAGGTGTTAAAACAAGCCAGAGGAAAATCATTTGGGCAAAAAATAAAATAGGATCCCAAGTCAAATTTATAGAAAATATTCCTTTATTAACTTTTGGTCGAGAATATGTTTGTATATTTTCAGAAAACAACTCCGAGACCATGTGGATTCCAGCAACAGAGAGGAATCGACAGGACTACTCCAGCCATGAAGACAGAAGAGAAGCAGTCCAGAGATGGAAGACGCTGACGTGGCCTTGCCATACTAGCAGTTAGCAGCTGTGCATCACTGCAGGTTGCCGAGGACCAAACCAGAGAGAGTCGGACCTGCATTACCACCATTTGTCCACCATCCAGAACTGTAATGTCAGTGCTGACATGGACACATAAGGAACTGTTGGACATTAAAATTGGGTCTCAAAAGAACTGTTGGTCCAGAAAGAAACTCACTACAGATTGATTCATTTGCCTGTCACCATAACCATTATTGCTTGTCTCATTTTCGGTTCTTATAAGTGTATTTCTAATAGCACATGATCTCACTCATCCAGGGGAAATAATGAACAACATAGACTGATGAACAAGAACAGACCCAGAAACAAGGAGGCATGGATCAGACTGTCAGGCCTCAGAGGGAGGGTAGAGGAGGGTGGGGGTAAAGGGGAGAGATCAACCAAAAGACTGTGTGCAAGCATATGAGCCTAACCAGCGGTTTAGGACAACAGGGGGGTGGGGGCATGTGTGGGGAGGGGTGTGGGATGGGAATGGGGAGATGAGGACAAATATGTGATACCTTAATCAATAAAGAAATTAAAAAAAGAAAAGCCCAGAAGGAAGTAAATAATAAAGATCAGAGCAAAGATAAATGACATAGAGACCAAAAAAACAATACAAAAGATCAACAAAACCAAGAGCTGGTTCTTTGAAAGGATAAACAAGATTGATGAACCTCTAGCCAGGCTCACCAAGAAGCAAAGAGAGAGGACCCAAATCAACAAAATCAGAAGTGAAAGAGGCGAAATAACAACAGACCCCACCAAAATACAAAGGATAGTTAAAAAAATACTATGAAAAAATCTATTACAACAAACTGGACAACCTGGAGGAAATGGACGTATTCCTAGAAAAATACAACCTTCCAAAACTCAATCAGGAAGAATCTAAACATCTCAATAGGCCAATAACTATGGAAGAAATTGAAGCAGTCATCAAAAAACTTCCAGCAAACAAAAGCCCAGGGCCAGACGGCTTCACAGGGGAGTTTTACCAAACATTCAAGGAAGAACTAAAACCTATCCTCCTCAGACTATTCAAAAAAATTCAAGTGGAAAAAACACTTCCAAGCTCATTCTCTGAAGCCAGCATTACCCTAATACCAAACCCAGATAAAGACAACACAATGAAAGAGAATTACAGGCCAATATCCCTCATGAACATAGATGCCAAAATCCTCAACAAAATTCTAGCAAATTGGATCTAACATTACATCAGAAAGATCATACACCATGACCAAGTAGTATTTATCCTAGGGATGCAAGGAAGGCACAATATCCGCAAGTCAATAAACGTGATACATCACATAAACAAATTGAGAGATAATAACCACATAGTCATATCAATGGATGCAGAAAAAGCATTTGACAAAATCCAACACCCATTTTTGATAAAAACTCTCAGCAAGGTGGGAATAGAAGGATCATACCTCAACATAATAAAATCCATATATGACAAACCCACAGCCAACCCCATCATACTCAATGGCAAAAACTAAAACCATTTCTCCTAAGAACAGGAACAAGACAGGGATGCCCACTCTCACTACTTCTGTTCAACATAGTACTGGAAGTATTAGTCATTGTGATTAGACAAGAAGAAGAAATAAAAGGCATCCAAATTGGAAAAGAAGAAGTAAAACTGTCCTTATTTGCAGATGACATGATATTGTACATAAAAAACCCGAAAGATTCCATAAAAAAACTAACAAACTTAATAAATGAATTCGGCAATGTAGCAGAATACAAAATTAACGCCAAGAAATCTATGGCATTTCTATACACCAATAGTGAACTTACAGAAAGAAAGACTAAAAAAGCAATCCCATTTGCCATCGCACCAAAAAAAATTAAGATACCTAGGAATAAAATTAACTAAGGAGGTAAAAGACCTATATGCAGAAAACTATAGGACACTGAAAAAAAGAGATAGAGGAAGAGGTAAACAGATGGAAGAACATACCATGTTCATGGATTGGTAGAACCAACATCATCAAAATGTCTATACTACCCAAAACAATCTATAGATTCAATGCACTCTCCATTAAAATACCAATGGCATATTTCACAGATCTAGTAAGAATGCTCCAAAAATTCATCTGGAATAAAAAAAGACCCTGCATAGCCACACCAATCCTGAAAAGAAGAACAAAGTAGGTGGGATCTCAATACCAGATTTCAAGCTGTATTATAAAGCCACTGTTCTCAAAACAGCATGGTACTGGCACAAGAACAGACATATAGACCAATGGAATAGAATAAAACAACACAGATATCAACCCAAACCACTATGCTCAATTAATATTTGACAAAGGAGGCATGAACATACAATGGAGCCAAGACAGTCTCTTCAATAGTGTTGGGAATATTGGACAGATACATGGAAAAAAATCAAACTAAACCACCAACTTACACCATATAGAAAAATAAACTCAAAATGCATAAAGGACTTAAACATAAGATAGAAAACTATAAAAATACTAGAGGAATCCACAGGCAGAGAAATCGCAGACATATGCTGAAGCAATTTCTTCACCGATACCACTCTTAGGGCAATAGAAACTAAAGAGGAAATAAACAAATGGGACTACATCAAAATAAAAACCTTTTGCACAGCAAAAGAAACCATCAACAAAACAACAAGAAAGCCCACTGTATTGGAGAACATATTTGCAAATGTTATCACTGATAAAGGTTTAATCTCCAACATTTACAGGGAACTCATAAAACTCAATAAAAGTAAGATAAATGATCCAATAAAAAAAAAATTGGCAATGGACCTAAATAGAAACTTTTCGAAAGAAGACAGAAGGCCAAGAGACATATGAAAACATGCTCAAAGTCACTAATTATCCGAGAGATGCAAATCAAAATGGCTATGCGGGACCATCTCACACCTGTCAGAATGGCTATCATCAACATATCAACAAACGACAAGTGCTGGCGAGGATGTGGAGAAAAAGGAACCCTCGTGCACTGCTGGTGGGAATGCAGACTGGTGCAGCCACTGTGGAGAACAGTGTGGAGTTTCCTCAAAAAACTGAAAATGGAACTCCCATTTGACCCAGTAATCCCACTTCTAGGAATATATCCAAAGAAACTAGAAACACCAATCAGAAAGGGTATATGCACCCCTATGTTCATATCAGCACAATTCACCATAGCTAAGATTTGGAAACAGCCTAGGTGCCCATCAGCAGGTGAGTGGATTAGAAAACTATGGTACATCTACACAATGGAATACTACGCTGCTATTAAAAAGAAGGAATTCTTATCATATACAGCAGCATGGATGGAACCAGAGAGCATTATGCTAAGTGAAATAAGCCAGGTAATGAAAGAAAAATACCACATGATCTCACTCATTTATGGAAAATAAAGAACATTATAACCTGATGAACAAAAAGATAGATACAGAGGCAGTAAAGCATTGAACAGACTGTCAAATTACAGTCGGAAAGCTGGGGAGTGTTGGGGAGAGGGGGAAAGAGATCAACCGAAGGACTTGTATGCATGCATATAAGCACAACTAATGGACACAAGACACTTGGGGGGTGGGATAAGGGCATGCGAGAGGGGCTAGGGGAGGCATATGTACTACTATGTGTAATACGTTAAACAATGAAATAAAATTTTAAAAAAGAAAATTTGCCTTACATTCTAAAGGCATGTTATTGTAGATGCGGAAAAGACAATAAACAACAGGCTCAGTTAACACAAATATTGACCTTTGTCAGGGAAGATATAGGCCTAGGACATGATTACCTGCATGAGTAGCTTTTAATTAGAAAATTTTAATTTCAGACCATTTTATGTGGTTACTTTAAGTCTGTAAGTTTGTAAGGCCCATCATGCACCCCTCCCCAGCTAATTGGTTTTGTATGTGGCCCTTTTCATTATCCACACAGCCCAACCCAACAACCTCCTGAAAGGGAAGAGAGGCTAGAGATAATTACCAATATCCAATTATTTAATCAATCATTTCATTTTAAAAATCCATAAAAAGACTTAAACATGAGGTTCAAAGAGCTTTTTCATGTTGGTGAACACATGGAGGTGCTTCGAGGGTGAATGGCTGGGAAGGTATGGAATCTCCATGCCCCTCCCTCCATGAGTGAGTCTCTGTCATTTACCTGTGCCTCAATTGTACCTTTATAATAAATCAGTAATAAAAAGTAAAGCTTTTTCCTGAGTTCTGTGAGTCATTCTAGATAATTATAAAACCAGAGGGGGGTTACGGGAACTCCCAAATTTGTAGTCAACCAGGCAGAAATGTGAGGAATCTGGTCACCCCATTTGAGATTGGCATCTGAAGTGGGGCAGACTAGTGTTACTGAGCCTTGAAGCTATGGGTTCTGCACAGACTTCAGTTGGTTAGAACTGAACTGAATTTTAGGTCACACCATTGGAGAAATGTTAGTTTGGCGTAAAAACCAACAACCTTTATTTCATATTTAAAAACAACCCAGTGGGTGTGATGCTAGAAGTGATGATGATAATGTAATTGATCTGCCTATATCAGGTTCTCAGGGAGTTTGAGAAGACTCTACATTCAATCCCCTCTCTCCCCTTCACTCCCCCTCCTCTAAGTTCTTACAGAGTTAGGCCTGAAGCAGTGTTTCCCATCCCAGGAGCAGTGTAGGTACAGGCCTGTAAATTTTTATTGTCCACTTTCCACGGGTTCCATTCACCCGATGCCTAGACAACCAAAATACTGACACCAGGTTGCAATGAAAGAAAATAAGTGTATTTTCAAAAGTACCAATGAAAGGCAAACAGGCAGCTGATGCTCAAAAAACCAACTCCCCAGCAGTTTACACTTAGAATCTTTTTGAAGGAAAGAGAGAAAATGAAGTATGATTGGGGGTTCAGAGTCGTGGGCTGCGAGGATTGGTCAGTTACGATGTAAGTTTCCATGATCTTTTTTAATGTTACTTATTTCTCCCCTGACATCATCCTATCTGGGGGTTTTGGTTATTGGGGTCCAGAGGTCTTCTTGCTTGCAGACAACCCAAAGTTCTGCAACACATTTTGGGATTGTGTCAGAAATGTTACCTAAGGGAAGAAAACAGATTTATCTATCCATCTCGTGCTTAGCAAGGTACATCTTTCTCTTATCTTAAGCAAGATATCTCCTGTGAAAAACAGCAACCTGTTTTACTGACCAGTTTCCAGACTCCAGGCCGCATCTGCATTCTTTCCTATCACATTGCATGCATATATCTTCATTCTTTAACTACACGTCAAGACAACCAGCGATGGGAGCAAAGATATTTTTCTTATCTTTTAAATTCTTTTATCTGGATATATGCATAACCCATGGTCACAGACAATGGTGAAGGCCTGGGGTGGGGGTGGGCTAGAAGGGGTAGATTGGAACAAAAGGAAGACATATGTAATACTTCCACCAATAAAGATTTTTAAAATTCTTTTTATCTGGACTAATAACCAAATTAACAGAGACAGATTAATAAGAGTCAATGTACAAAGTCTATTGTACGAATAAATGTTCTAAGCAATAAGAATAGAGACCCAAGGAAGCATTGGGTAGATGAGGCGTATGTCATTCTGAAGCTAAAGGGGGAACTAGGGTTGTGACTTGAAGCTTCAAAAGGCAGGAAGCCATTGGCATGGCGATGCCAAAGCAAATGTTTGGTAAGTGAATGTTTGCTGGGCATCTCCATGTGAATGTCCCTCCTGGCGCAGGTCCTCCATCTAAATCTTTCCAAGGAAATTAAACCAGAAGGTCTACGGTGTTTCTTTAGCTTCTTGTTTCCCAATAACCAGATCAATATCAATATCCTAAAAGGCACATCTGGGCTGAAAAATCTGCTTCCCTTCACAGCAGAGCCATGACTCTAAGGGAGGTTTAAAAGTCGAACTAAAAGCTCAGTTCTAGTAATCTAGTCATTGAGTACCTAACCCCTTACCAAAAAATATATATTGAAACATTGCTCTTTCTTTCTAAGTGTATGGGACTTTTGACTTCTCATTAGAGAAAAACGAAAAGATGCATATGAATCTACTAATAAAAATGCTTCCTGCTTTCTTGTCCACAGCCTCTCTGTTGGGCGCCTTATTTCCTGGAGAGCAACTCAACATGGGTGTTATGATAGTATCCGTAGCTGTTCAGGAAGAACTAGGAGTCCTGAGACCCTGACTCACGTCTCAGATTAGTGTTTACAACATCACTACTTATTGCATAAGCGGTTCCTTTGGTGTGTTTGTACATGTCCCTAATTTTGACTAGTATGTGAGCTTCTTGCCTGCCTGGAGGACTCCAGTCATGTCTCTATTGTTGAGGAATTGGGGGCAGGACTCTTGCCGAGGGTTGCCAGCTAGGCTTCAATATCACCCAGGCACTTTCATGTTTAACTTAATTTAGTTCCAAAATGTGTACAGCATGAATGCTGGAGAAAGGTCCTGATGTGACTTACAAAAACAAATGGGTTCATAAGGGCCCTTGCAGGCATGGTAACTTTATGGCATCTCTGTATTTTTTCAGCCACTAAGAGATATTGTGTATGAGTGTCCAGGATAGGATCTGATTGCTTATTTGTCGATTCTTGGACTATGTAATATACTCCTACTACGTACCTACTATCACTATCCAGTGCCCTATAGGCATGAGAGTGGATGAGGGAGACAAACAGGACATTTTTGCTGATGTCCAACTATTTGTTTGACAACTAATATCTAAAAGGCACTTCAAGATGCCCTAAGATCCTTGATCCCTGCCAAACTTCTGACCTCAAAGTGCTCCTCCAGAATTTTCCGGAATCTCTTTGTGTTCTCCCAATTTTTCTCTTTCTCCCACACCCCACATCCATTCATTCAGCAAATCCTCCTGATTTTATGCTTCCAACAAATACAGAAACTGACCCTTTCTTCCCAGGGTTGTCTGACCACCCTCACCTGTCACCTGGATGACTGCACTTGCCTCCTCACTGGGCTCCCTGCCCTCCGCCCAGCAGCCACACAGGTGCTGAGGAATGTAGGCTAAGGTGAACATCCTGATTCCTTTCCTGAAGCAAGTTTTCCTGTCTGAATTGTTAATGAAAAAAACAACAACAAAAAAAAACACACAACACACACACACACACACACACACACACACACACACACTGAAACCTGTAAAGAATTTTTGTGAGTTTATTTGAGCCAAACTGTTGACAATCGCCAGGAAGCAGAACCTCAATGAATTGAGGTAATGCTCTGGAGAATGGCGGGTTACATCTGTCTTCATACATTGCAAATCAAAGGCAAGAGACTTAGATGGGTTAGAGAGGTGGGAGAAAGCAAAGTAGAGAAACCTCTGGGATAGGATAAAAAAGTGAAATGATGGACATATACTTCTTTGACATAGATGGATAGAGGATAGTTTAACATAATTAACAGTTGATAACAATAACAAGGAGGGAATGTCCTGGTGCCATTTGTTGTGCCCTGAGGCGTCAGAAAAAAGGGAAGTTACAAGTTACCCAGACATTTCGCAGATATGTTATCTTAGAGGCAAAAAGACAAATGGGCTCAGTAAAGATCTAAGATGATCTTTGTCAGGGAAAATACTGGCCTAGGACATCACTACCCACTATAACCTGTTCGTAGTTAAATATTTAATTTTCAGACCATCTTTTGTGGTTATTTTAGGTCTCTGAGTTTGCAATACTGCCACGCAGGCCTCTCAGGAGCTTGTCAGTTTAGCATGTGGCCCCTTTCGTCCACAGAATCTGTGGCAGGATTGTGGGTAGGCTTAAAAGTTCTTTCTGAGTTTTATTTGTTAGTAAACAGCTTAATATCAATGCCCCAAACAAGGAACTTCTGGGTGGAAAATTTTGGTTCACATCACCAAACACAAATCATTCACACCCCACTCTAGCTCTGAAACCTCCAGTGGCTCCCCAGTTCAATCAGAGCAAAGATAAAATTCTAGCCAATGGCACCTCCCTCCCTACTTCATCTCCTTTCATTCCCAACCCTGTCTGCATCAATGGCCTTCTCCTTGTTGTTCCAACATTTTCAAATGGGAAAAAAATAAAAATGAAAACACCCCACACATGCCTTATTTCACTCTAACGTGCTATCACATTATTACTGTTGTTACTGTGTGGGTTACTGGGCGACTCCTCCACCAGCATGCCATGTCCATGAGGACTGGGATTTTGTCTGTTCTGTCTCACACCTGCACCCCCAGTGCTTAGAGCAGTGTCAGCAGATGGTGAGTAGCAGGTTGGTCTTCTTTGATAAATGAGTAAAGAAGTTACACATGTGATCATGGTTGAAAGGGTGAAATATGGAGCATCATAACCTCTCATCACTGGGATTCTGATCTAGACTAAGGAACCAGGAAAGACTTTCCTGATGAGCAGCATCTAATAGAGCAAGAGCCCAGGGTAACCTAGAGCTGACGGGGGGGATGTGGAGGCTCGGGGGCAGGAGTAAAGAGGTCCAGGCAGAGGGCACAGCAGGAGCAAAGGCCCGGAGATGGGAAATTTGAGTGGAGTAAATGAGTTAAACTGACTCATTTGAGTGATTAAATGAACCAATACACCTAGGCTGCCACCCTGAATTGCCTTCACACTGGGCACTTCAGGGTGGCAGCCTAGGACTGTGCCCAGTCAAACCTGCATTCCAACGCCGCTTGTGTCTTAGCCAGCCTTGCAAAACCTGTTTCTGTGAATGCTTATCTTAACAGGAGCTATAAACCATGCACAGCCCCACATTGGGGTCTGGCTGCCAGCACCAGACACTGGGGTCTTGGTTGCTATCTCACTTCCCCCCTTACAAACATCACAGGGGCTGCAAAAGCCGGCAAAAATCCCAGAAGCCTGGTCAATATTTGGGAGACAAAGAAACTAGGGGGATAAAAGGGAAAGCCCCACCACATTTGGCGTTCAGCTTTGGGTACCAATTCCCCAGGGCCAGCACTGGTGCTTCCTGTAATAAAAAAAATGCATTTTCTGAATCTTATGAGTGCCTGTGTTCCTGCTGCCTGGAAATTTTGCTGTAACATAAGTTGGTTCCCTGACCAAGAAGACACCAGCCGACCTGCCCCTTTGAGGCACCCTGGTGAGAGCAGGTGGGTAGGTCCGCTCGACTGAACCCCCATGACGAAGGGAAAGGCACCACCAGTGGTTGACTGGGTCCCAGTCTTAGCCAGGCTCAGATGGATTGGGCCACCCCCCTGAGCTCCAGTGGACTCCAAGGAAGACAGAAAAGGCTTTTCTGGACCAGACGTCTGATCGGTGAGTTTCCCCAGGAAATCAGTCTGAGTCCAGGCCTGTGTTTAGGAGCAGAAGAGGAGACTGATCAACTCCTAGGCAGTATTTACTGCCTCAGTTCAGGGACTTTCCAGGGTGGAAGTCAAACTCAGACTGACTGGTGTGTGAATGTGAGTGTGAGCATCTGCACAAAGCAAAAGTTTCCTGTGTTTGTCCTATGTCTCCATTCAACGGGGAGGGACTACACACACAAGCATGGGAAGTAGTTCCTCTAAACCCACTGTCTTAGAATATATGCTAAAGAATTTTAAGAAGGGCCAAGACAGCTGCCTGCACTGTAGATGCCTCTCTATAGAACCAGGGTCCCCAGCATATGGCCAAGGATAGGAAATAGGAATTCTAGGCCTGGGAAATACATTCTCCCAAAATAGTTCATTGGGGAGAATGCTGAGATTCTGGGGAGGGGCAGTTCCTGAACTAGGGGCAGAAGACATTGCTCTGTGGTGTAAACTTTTAGTGTGTTGCACTAGCATGTGTAGGAGTGTTTGTTGATGTTTTGTGTCTCTTTGTTTTTTGTTTAATTTGTTTAATGATGGGGCAAGTCCCACTATGGGAAAGCCCAGTTATGTGTGGTGAGGCTGAACACATGACAGAGATTACAGGAACGTTCTAGCAGCTGCCAAGAATTTTTAATCTTGGGGACTCTTCCTGCTCTTCCTCTCAGGGTGTCAGCCACCAGAAACTCTTAAGTAGTGAGATTTATGTGTGTGTGTCTGTAATGTAATTTTGGCTTTCTATCTTTTAGGGACCTTAGTTTACTCTTCCCTGGTTTATGAATATAGGGACAAAAATTACATGGGGAAGTAGGGATTATAGGCATGGGGAAGTGAGCTATACAGGATGGGTTGGGCAATAAGGTTAATGTTTCCTGATAATGGGCAGTTCTTGAATGAGAATGAACTGCATTCTAAGGTTGACTCCCAGGTCCCAGGGGCATGGGACTCACAGCCAGGTTGGTGTGTCCTTTCTTTGAACAGAAAGGACAATCATGGTTAACAGCATAATTAATATTTCCTTTAACCATAACTAGACCCCAATGTTCTGTTTTTCCCCATAACTCTAGGAGGAACAGATCTATAGATGTACTCTCTAGCAGTGAAGTGGGGGCACTCCTGTTTTTATAAAGAAAAATAAAATAGTACATCACATTGAGTTATCCCTCTTACAAAATTGGTTAAGAAAATGCTTTAGGTAATATTTGGCTTTAGAATCTCAAAGTTGTTAAGATATAATAAATAGATGTAACTAAAACAAAGAATTTATGATAAAGCTTTTCAGTAATAATTATAAATATGTTAATAATAAAAGTCCAGTCACTCAAGAGGAGATTGACTATGCTCTTTGTTGGAGGAAGGGGTCAGTCATCTTTCTCCCTGTAAAATTAGAAAAGTCTAAAAGAGAACAAAGGCAGACAGAGAAATGAGATACGTTGTTCTGCCTTCCCCTTGCTATGTGACCTGGGGACAATCTGAGGTAACATCCAAGATGCAATCCCAGCATCCCCCTCAGGAGGAGAGCTGTCCTGATAAGGCTCCAACCACCCCTGAGGCCTCTTCACCACTAGAAACCAGCCTTTCTAGGTTGCGAAAGGAGTTGGCGCAGTGTGAAAAGAAGAGAAGAAGAAGGAGAAGGAGAAGGAGAAGGAGAAGGAGAAGGGAAGGAGAAGGAGAAGGAGAAGGAGAAGGAGGAGGAGAAGGGGTTAAAGCCTCGGCTGGAAGACCACTTGTCTTAGATGACCAGCTAGATCCATTTTGGGGCCCACAAGTGTATACATAAACCCAAGTTAATGTCTATCTTGGGAATACTATCCTCGGGAAAAGAAGGGGGGATGATTTGAAGGTCAGCTACAGCTATCTGGTAAAGGGAACACCTGGCTGGCTCTGGAGTGCTTCTAAAAGATGTAAAATTTCCAAACCCAGGATCCCCAGTGGGACCATACCAACAAGGCCCACTAGGGACACATGAGTGATCTCAGGGAACTAATAACTAAAGGGAGTAGGGAAGCAGTTCCCCAGTCTCAGAACCTAAATAAAGCCTTTAACATTCAGCAAGGAAAAGAAGAAGGGCCTTCTGAATTTTACCAAGACTAAAATATCAAATGAGAAAGTACTCTGGGCCAGACCCCAAGTACCTGTTGGGCCAAGAAATATTAAAATTACATATTGTCACCAATAGTTGGCCTGACATCTCGAGAAAACTGCAAAAATTAGAGAACTGGAAGGATAGAAGTGCAGAAGAGCTGTTAAAAAAGGCACAGAAGGTCTATGTACATACAGATAAGAAAGGCGGAAATAGAAAGCTAACATAACATTCACAACTGTAGAACAAGTGGCCCAGGGAAGGGCTGGCCCTGAGGGCCATAAACAGAGGCCACAACAGTATGGACATCCCAAAAAAGGGGGAGCATATGGGTCAAAGAGAAAAAGAAAGAGACCTCTCACTGAGCATTTAGAATCCCAAGGATTCTCACTCCCTTCCCAAAGAACAGTTTCTTTACTTAACAGTCCTAATACTATCAGAAGCTGAACTCATTATCACCCAAACCTTAGCATGTTATCACTAAGGAAAAACGTAGTGATCTTAAGTCCAAGCAGCTGGGGGCCTGGAAACTGCAGTCCTAGAATGGGCTGAGGGGCCTGTTCCCTTCCCCTCTGCCTTTTCTCCAGCCTCATATGCCTACTTGGTAACTTAAAAACTTTGGAACATTGCTGGTTTAAATAGAAAAAATTTTTAATACCTAGGTATCCTATATAATAAAAGCCTAATATGCAAATCTAGTGAACGGTGGAACAACTGGTTGCTATGATGCATACTGACCACCAGGGGGCAGACACTCAACGCAGGAGCTGCCCCCAGCCTGCAGGCCCCAGACCAGCCAAGGCAGGTGCCAGCAGGCCCTTCTCCCCAATTGCCCTACCAGTAGCCCCACAGATTGGCCCTGATCGCCGGCTAGGCCTGGGGACCTTACGTATGCTTGAATTTCATACACCAGGTCCCTAGTCTATAATAATAAAAGCGTAATATGCAAATCAACTGAAATGGCTGAACAGCTGAACAACAATCTGGGCGAAGCTGGGGCTGCGAGGGCTGAGGCAGCCAAGGCTGCAAGGCCTATTCTTGCACGAATTTCATGTATCAGGCCTCTAGTTTTGAAATAACAGGATACTGAAACATTAATTAAGTTTGCCTACTCTAGAGAATCTAGAGGATAAAATTGAATCTGTTAATGAATAAGTCTTGAATTTTATTTAAATCTCTCTTAAAATATGAATGTATTGCTAACCTGAGGAATGTTAATTACTTACATGTCACCTAAAAATTAAGGTTAAAAATTCTAACTAATTGGAAAGAAAGTATGGCTTTGGTGTAATAGAAAAAGCATAAGGCATGGAAATGCATATTGAAGGAAAAAGATGGTGGTTTCTAAAGCTGGTAATTTCTGAAAGTTATAAGGTTACTGAAAAAAATATTTATAAAAGTTGTAGAATGTTTGTAAAAAGAAATATTAAAAGGAAATCGAATAAGTTACACAGACCAGTAAGCCAGGATAAGTAGAATAGGGAAACTGAAATAGTTAAACAGCAATTTGAAGCCATGTAGTAAATCATATCCTCCCTAAACCAAGGACACTTCAGAGTAAGTGATTTGTATTTTGCCTCCCTAAACAGAGGGTAAATAGCTTACGTCAATGTGCTCAGGGAGACTGCTAGCAGAAATCCAATTAATGTCATTTGCTGTCTACATCCAAGGACAAGTTAAATTAGAAAATAAACTTTATTTTGGTTAGCTCTTTTCTAGTAAAATGGTTATGTTATATTAATCAGTATTTAATTTTTAAAAAGGCCATCTTTTAATCATGGAAGCTGAAGTTTGCTAGCCTATGTTTGTGTCTGATATACTTTGATATATGATCTTTTGGTAATATCAAGTTTGACAATCCTTCAAGGGTTTGAATTTTAAGAAACTTTCTCTGGACCTAGAATTGGCCTTAAATCATCCCACTAGGCCTGAAATGCCTTGAATACTTACTTTCTCTCTCATGAAAGGAAATTTTACACTGCAGGTACATAGGAACCATTGTCAAATCTATAATAATAAAAGCATAATATGTTAATTAGACAAATGTCCTTCTGGACTGCCTTCCAGACGAAGCTGGGGCTATAGCTGCAGGATCAAGGAGCCACAGCAGCTGCATGGGAGGGATCCAGGCAGCCACCATGGTTGTGAAGGCCTACTCTTGCACAAATTTTGTGCATCGGGCCTTTAGTACAGTTATAACTACTGGTTATCCTATATAATAATAGCCTAATATGCTAAGTGCCTGGTCGTCTGGTCGGCCATTCAACCAATCAAAGCATAATATGCTAATGATATGCTAAGGCTGCTCAACTGCTCGCTATGATGTACCCTGACCACCAGGGGGCAGACAGCCGCTGGTTGACCAATCACTATGACATGCACTGACCACCAGGGGGCGGGAAGACAGCCAGTCAACCAGTTCCTATGACGTGCACTGACCACCAGGGGACAGATGCTCCCACTGGTAGGTTAACTTGATGCTGGGGTCTGGCCAATCAGGACTGAGCAAAACAGGCCGGATATGCCCTGGAGCCCTCCCATGGTCCCTCCCTAGCTGGCAAACCTCCTGTGTCCCTCCCTGGCCCTGATTGTGCACCAGTGGGGTCCCTGGGCCTGGCCTGCACCCTCTCGCAATCCAGGACCCCTCAGGGGATGTCAGAGAGCCTGTTTTGACCCAATCCCACAGGCCAGGCCAAGGGACCTCAATGGTACACAAATTCGTGCATCAGGCCTCTAGTTGGTTATAATGTTGTAGAATGCTGGGTTTTGCAGAAAGGACAACATTCCATGTCATCTGCATTATAATGAAATTCATAACTGTGTCATTTTAAATTTCTTCTTGTCATTTGGAGACAGTTATTGTTTTGTTATAATGCATTTCTGAAAATGTTACATTTTCTTTTCTTTTTTTAAAAATATATTTTATTGATTTTTTACAGAGAGGAAGAGAGAGGGATAGAGAGTTAGAAACATCGATGAGAGAGAAACATCGATCAGCTGCCTCTTGCACACCCCCTACTGGGGATGTGTCCACAACCAAGGTACATGCCCTTGACCGGAATCGAACCTGGGACCCTTGAGTCCGCAGGCTGACGCTCTATCCACTGAGCCAAACTGGTTTCGGCAAAATGTTACATTTTCTGAGGAGTCCATAGAAAGGACTGGCAAGGAAAATCAGAAGATCTTAAAGCAAGTTAGTATATTTTTCTCCCTATATGATCCCTCCAAAATTTGGTAATTCTTAATGAGTGAATCATGGCAACATATTTCTTCACATAAGTTCAATAAGACCAGTTTCTAATGATGGTTTTATTGACTGAAAACTTTGACTGGAATGTCATGTTTAAAAGGTCATGTTTGGACTCTGAAGACTTGAAGCCAATAAGAGTGCCATGGAGAAAGCCTGGTATCTTGCTTGGTAGCCCTGAAAATTGATGGTGCTGGAATGTCAGGCCCATACCCTGCCGTCACTGGTGGTTGGTCAGAGTGGAAGGGGAGCAGTGAGGGCGCCTCTGCATCTGTGCCAAACCCCCATGCACTCTAAGTTGGGACGAGTAGGAGGTCTGCTGAGGTAAGCCTTCAAGCCTAGGGCACAGGTCTGGATGGAGCCACTGCAGGTACAGATCTTGGTGAGAAATTCACCTAACCCAGCAGATATTGCAGGCAGGCCTGATGGCAGATGAATGGCTTGGCTTCTCTGACTTAAGGGGCACATTGAGACTCAATTATGAAACTCCAGCAAAGACAGTCAGTTGCCATTCTTGTTCTGTTTATGCAAACAATCAGGCCAAATTGAAACTAGACTTAATGCAATAGATAAATTTGTCTTAATTTGGCTCTTTAATAAAAATAAGCGTGATTTTAAGGAGAAAAATTCTATTTCAATAGGGAATTATTAGAACTGAAATGTTTTCTTTTCCCTTTCACCAGACCATTTGTTGAAATTCTTGCTGTTTGATTACTCAATAATATTAAATTTTATTATACAGTTTGTCTCTGCCAGGTCACAAGCCCACCTCCTTCTGTGCCCAGACCTCATCGTCCCTCTGACAGAAAGCAAGGATCTCTTGGCTCTGAAAGAAACCTTCACTCCTCCTCAGTATGGAAGCAGTTAAGAGGCCACTGACACCCCCTTTCCCTGAAAGAATTCAGAGCCAAGATCCTTGAGGGGATGTGTTAGGCAGTTAGACAGATATGAGCAGAGCAAGGACGACGAGCCAACTGGAGGAGAAATGGACGGGACCCTGAGACATGCTTCACCCCACTCCAACTGCTCTGAAGCTGGAAATGAAGAACCTCTGTAGTCTGTCCCTCTCCCTTCCTCTAATAAAGCCTATGAATTTTAGAATAGCTGATGAAGATAGACTCAGTAAGCCCTTGAAGCTCCAGATGTTACTCCAGAACAGATCTCTGGACTGCCATTACAATCCCTTAGGTGAAAAAGACTCTAGCTGCTGAACCCCTACATCAACCCTACTCCATAACTTTGAGTCTCCTATTAAATCCCCAAGGCTGTAAATCAGCTTGTGGATTAGGAGGGGGAAGTGTGAAGGCAATTTGGAGTGGCAGCCTAGGCCTGTGCAGTGTCAAACCTACATTACGACTCTGCTTGTGTCCTAGCCAGCCTTGCAAAACCTGTTGCCCTGAATGCTTATCTTAACAGGAGCTATAAACTATGCACAGCCCCACAACGGGGTCTGACTGCAGAGCCAGACACTAGGGTCATGGTCCCTATCTCACGTTCCCCCTTACAACCATCACAGGGGCTGCAAAAGCCCGCAAAAAGTCTGGAAGCCTGGGCCACATTTGGAAGACAAATAAACTAGGGGGATAAAAGGGAAAGCCCCACCACATTTGGCATTCAGCTTTGGGTACCAATTCCCCAGGACCAGCACCAGTGCTTCCTGTAATAAAAAAAATGCATTTTCTGAATCTTCCGAGTGCCTGTCTGTTTTGTCTTCCTGCCACCTGGCAATCTTGCTGTAACACCAGTACACAGTGCCTACTGAAAACAAACAAACAAACAAACAAACAAACAAACAAACAAACAAAAAGGATAGCTGTTGTCATTATTGCACTCCTGTGGGCACACATTCAGCGTCTGCCCACTTGGAAACAACAATAATAGAGAAAAAGCGTTCTTCCCTCCCCAGGCAAGCAAGCAATTCTCGACATCAATACTTGATTACACCTTGACTGTAGTATAAGTGACAGGCAATAAACCACACATATGTAAAGTGTACAATCTGATGAGTGTTGATAGCCATACAAACCCCATGTCACCCAAAAGTTTCTCATGTGCCTTTATAATACCCCTCTCTGCACCCCACCCCACAGTCATCAGGCAATCACTCCGCCTGTCTTTCTTGATAGATTATTTTGCATTTTCTAGAATGTTATATACATGGAATTACATGGTATGTTCTCCTTTTTGTCTGGCTTTTTTCAGTAAGCATAATTATTTTTATGAGGTGAAATTCTTATAACAAGATATTAATCCTTTTAAAGTGAACATTTCACTGGCAGTATAGCCACAATGTTGTTCAGCCACCATGTTACCTAGTACTAAAACATTTTCATCACCACAAATAAAACTCTGTATCCAATGAGAGGTTGCTTCCATCTCCCCAGCCCCTATCCCTCAAAACCACCAATCTGAATTCTGTCTCCTTCTCTTTCTTGTCCCCTGTTTTCTGTACCATCTACCCTGCCAGCATGTACATCTGGTGCCCCACTTGTCCCAATGTCAGGGCACTAATCTAAGTCTTCAAGAGATTATTCTTTCTCTGAGCCTCGTTTCTCATCCCTCACATCCATCTATCTCTGGGGGAATGGCACCCCAATACCACTGCACCAGCTCCAGTGGCTGCTTTCTCAACAGGTAGGTCAGCCCCGCTGGTGTTCCTCAGCCCAACCTAAACCCACACATAGAGAGCCTTCCTACATTACACCCCTAGGTGCCATTGAACTCATAAAATGCCTCACACACCCAAACCTCCCAAGCTTTACAATTTCTCATCTTGATTCTGAACAAACCCCATCCCTCCATGAACCCTTCCTATGCTCCCTTCTGCTTACCCTCAATCCAACTTTGGCCAGGTCTCCAAAACTTCCCACCAAATACCCCAGAGGCCACAATGAGCAGGAAACAAAAGAGAACCAAAGTAGAGATTTATTTCCATCTCCCAGGTTCTGCTTGTTGACTCTCTAAGCCAGGCACAGAGAGTTTGCAAAGCAACAACAACAACAAAAGAGATAAAGACAGAGGACCCTGATGTCTGGCCTGAGCTCTGGTCATGGAGGGCTGGAAACAGGGTCATGCAGTGTAGGCCTGCAGGTGGCCGACATCACAGGGATGTGCATGTTTACTGGAGTTGCTTTTTATCACTGAATATTTGTTTATTTCTCTGTGATATTGTTCTTTGAAGGTGCAGTGAAAATGAATATGGAATGAGAATACTTTTGATGGTTAGGTCGTGTCTTCCCAGATCTGGTGCAAAGGCCACTCAGAGGCAAACTAGGAAAGATCTAAATCAGGGAAATCAGGCCATCTCCTACTGTGAACACCACGTCAGAAGAGAGGAAGAAAAGTGGGAAATATTTATTTGGAGGTTTGTAGCCACATAATGAAAGAAATGGGAAAATTTAAAAATATGGTAAGAATCGACACTGTAAGATGTCAAGTTCAGCTAATTACACACAGATGATGTCTAAGGAAAACTTGAGCCAGACAAATGTAGGGAGGCAAGAAAGTCCTTATTCAAAATCATGCAATAGGGCAGTGGGATTGACCTCAACACCACTGAAATAAAAGGCTGGGGAGATTTTAAGAATAGGAGAAGGAATAATAGGCATCTGCATTTGCTAACTGGCTTGATAAAAAAGATAAATAAAACTCATGAAATCTTGAAAGGAGAGTTTTCATTGTAGAGAGCCCTTGGGAAGGTACATGAGCATTTCTTTAATTATTGTCAGCTGAATCCAGTGGCATTGGCAGAGCTAAGTCCTGGAAACACACCTTGCCAGAGGCAGGTGTGTTGTCAGCCTGACCTTCAGTTCAGGCACCAAAGGGTGTGTTTCATTATCTAAATCCAGCCAAGCACCAGGAATAAGCATGATTATCCAGGCCCAATCAGAAGTGACAATTACAAAGAAGCCACAAGAATGCACATAATCTCCATTGTCTTGGGCTTTAGTAAAGCCCTGTTATTTTGCTGTATAAAATAAATGCACTGTATTGGCTCTGGGTCACTCTCTCTCCATCAGAGGATAGTTGTACCATCTGACCCCACCTTTTCTTTCAATCTCTGTGTCTGTCTCTTTCATTTTCTCAATCCCCAGCCGCCCCTACTCAGGAACTGGACCACTCTCTAGCTGTGTTGGATGCGGAAAAGAGAGAAATATTTACATTTCATTATTTTTTATTTATCAGTATTATTATTTTTAATCCTCACCCAAGTGTACACTTTTATTGATCTGAGAGAGAGAGAAAGAGAGAGAGAGAGAGAGAGATAGAGAGAGAGAGAGATGTGAGAAACATAAATTGGTTGCCTCCCATAAGTGCCTCTACCAGGGCATTGAACCTGCAAACTTTTGTGTTTAGTACGAAGTGCAAACCAAGTGAGCAATGCTGGCCAGTGTAAGTAAAGGTTTTAACATCTTGGTTTTAAATGACCCCACACAAGTTAGGTTCCTACCCTTCCTCAGTGGCTGGGACACAGCAACAACAGAATTATATTTTATCAAAATGGACCCAAACCCTCTAGACAGATATTCTATGAATCATATGACTGGCAAGAAGTTGTGGTTTTTTTTAAAAATATGTTTTTATTGATTTCAGAGAGAGGAAGGTAGAAGGGGAGAGAGGCAGTAACATCAGTGATGAACGGGAATCATTGATCAGCTGCCTTGTGCACAACTGCTACTGGGGATCAAGCCTGAAACCCAGGCATGTGCCCTGACTGGGAATCAAACCATGACCTTCCTGATTCATGGGTTGACGGTCAATCACTGAGCCACTCCAGCCAGGTGGCAAGAAGCTTTTAAGGAGACTTAGGTATATTTCAAAAGGACAGAGAAAGAATTTGCAATTATAAATTACAATTATATTTCTAAGAGAAATGTTCTAAAAAAAAATTGAGGTGAGAAGCCAATAGTCTGGAAGAACCTGTGTAAAACTTAGAGATTCTGAGGGAATAATGAGGCCTCTGGTTCATAACAAAACTGCTTTCTGCACAGTGGAGGGAAACACAACTACATCCTTTCAGCCAAGACCCAGTTTGCATCACCATCAGTTCCTGCAATTTATAAAGAAGTGCAAGTTCCCAGCCATTTATAAATAGATGAAAAATAACTGAGAAACTAAACAGAGATAGCATCTGATCTCCCAGAGGGCTGTGCTTCTGGAGTTTTCCATGGAGACATTACATTTCTCTCTACAGTCACCTTCCCTTTGATCAAACGTCATCTCCAAGGAAGAATAGTATTTTGTTCCTATCACATATATGGCTGGTGTCATTCAGTTTGGCCTGATTAATGACCTAAGTGCAGAAGAACTGACATTCACCTTATAGTTTGCTCTGATGCAGGTTTTTCTATGAAACCTGAGATGGGAGATTTAACAGCCTCTTGAGGTTAGGTGACCTCACCCTCACACTTCACCTGCAGTCTCTCTAGCTTTGGGTGATGTCCTCCTCTCAAACAGATTACAAGTCTTCATCAGGTCAAAATTAGCTCCATAAAAGGTGAGGTCATTTATAATTCTATGGGCATCACTTTGAACTAAGACATGTGCTAAATTTTTGGTCTTATTGACAACATTTCTAATTCTATTCTATTGAAAAAAGGACAGAGTGCTACTGAACTTATGCAAATAAGTCGCTTAGCATAAACATAAGAATAGTCCAGAGGGCATTAGTAATTTTTTGGGAGAAGTCAAACAGGGAGACAAAGATCACTGTTGCATCTCACATAGCTGTTCTCTTGTCTATTCCCATCATCACAAGTATCCAGGCACCCTCCACATGTCTCCCTGGAAACAGGAGAGAGCTCATGTTCCTGTGAGCTTATCTCTTACTCCTACCAATCATCACACAATGGCTACACATCCTGTGAAGCACATGGTGTCCCCTCCATTGTGAAGATGGTGCAAATGGGACCAACCATAGATGGGATCCAATGTGGTATGTTACCTTACGTCAACAATCATGACAATGCCAGCTCACATTTTTTAGTATTTATTGATTCAAAGCAAGTCTTCTATGCAATTTCCACCACCCCACCCCAAGAAACCTAATAGGTACTTTTTTTTTTTTTTTTAGTTTAAGAACATAAGGGAGGGGAGGAGGATCACTAGTACTTGACATCTAACTTTACAGGCACACTTTCAATGGAGCTGACAGGGTTGGAGACTTTACACTGGTAGTTCCCAGCATCCGCTCTCCTGACAGGGTTTATGGTGAGGGTTCTGTTGTCCTGGGACAGCTTCATCCTCTTCCTGAGCCGCAGACTCTCAGCATTGAATAACCAGTTGGTGGAGCTTGCATTTGTCTGGCAGGTCATGACCACCGCATCCTTTTTCTCTGTGGCTGTGGTGCTGCTGGCTAGGAGTGTGGGCACACTCACTCGCCCTGTGAAGAAATAGAGGGTGAGAATGATTGAGTGTGGGCTTGGGGCCTGGCGCCATGCTTCTACCTCAAAGATCTCAGCCCTGACTCTGATTGTTATGAGGGTAATTTGGTTCCACAGCAAAAATTAATTAATTCTAAATTTCCCATCAATCCCCAAAACAAATCTACCCCTCTGAGCTGAAGACCCCTAAGAAGGAAGGATATGAACCAATGATTGATCAACGATCCAAAGACATCTTATAAGGCCCTCAGGGTGGAGGCAAAGATGGGGCCGTGGCTACAGATAGATCTCAAGTGAATCAGATCTTCTCATGGTCTGTGTGACTCTGCTTAGGGACTGTATCTCCCTGTGCCCCAGTTTCCCATCAATGAAATAAAATGAATATGTGACTGCCAGACTGCCAATGTACTAATCATGAAATATTCACAGTATCTCACATAAACATTGGGAAGGAAAACTGCTCAAATAAGAGGCATTTGTTATTGTGGGACTTCACGAGAGAATCCCTTGGGCTGATCCCGGGTGGATGAGCAGCTGCCAGGAGCATCTTTCCTCCTATTCCTCCCTTGGGACCTTACCTTTCTCTGGACTCTCCTAAGTCCCCCAGAACAGTCAGCTAATAATCTGTGGAGCTTGTCCAGTTGTGATCTCCACACACAGTCTCAGGTGAAGGACCAGGCTCCATCTCTTCCCAGACGTGGTTCTTAGGGTTGAGCCCCAGTTGGTGACCAACTCAAGAGCCTTGTGACTCTGGCTCATGGGAAACTGTTGCTCTCACTCAGCCCTTCCCAGGAGGCAAAACTCAACCAGACACAGGCTCACCAGAGCCTCTGGAGTCAGGACATTGTGACAGAGGCCTGGAGAAGGGCTGCCCAAGCTGAGCTTTTCTGAGAAGAACCCAGGGAGTCCCTCAGGCCAGGTCCCTACAGAGCCTTGAAGGGTCTAATTCAAGGACATGATCAGGAAAAGGGGCCCAGGGACCTGGACTGAGACTGGTCTCCTTCTGCTGACTCACTCCCATCAAAATGGCTCTTCTCTCTGTGGAGAATGTCTGTGGGGCTGGAATCTGTGAAGGGAACCCTGACCTTAGGAAGTTTGTCTCCACTGTTTCTGTCCTGCACTAAATGCCCAAACCCAACCTGGGACATGATGCAGAGGGGGATGGAGGAGAGGCCAGGGCTGGCAGTCCTGCGTGTGAAGTAGAGTTCACCCCACCCGACCACCAGAGGTCAGAGAGCAATCACTCACGGTATACATTGAGCTGTCCAAATGCTCTTTCTATTTTCGAATTTTGAAGGACGGCTACTACAGTGTAGATTCCTGTGTCCTGTAGGGTGACGTTCTTTATGATCAGGATTCCTTTAAGATTTGCTCCCTCACGACCACTGTATGCAGGCCCTGTTCTATATCGTCTTAAATGAGTTACATACAGAATAAAATTGTCATAGATCGTATTTTCACTCCTGTACCACATAAAGCGAGCAACATTGGGAGGCGTATTGCGGGTATGTAGAACCACAATATCCCCTTCAGCAGCATTGGTTGAGTCAATAGCAAATTGCGCAGAGGTGGGCGGGATCCAGAAGGCTAAGAGGAAGACTAGAAGGGAAGAGAGAAATTGATCAGTATTTTTATCTATCTATTGGGATGGAGAGATGAGGCATTTCTCTTCAACTCTCAGCCTTGGTCCCAGTGTGAGTTCGTGTGTGCATCTCCTTGGTCAAGGTCAATAACATAGCCACCATTGTTTCAGCACCTCAGAACCTATGCTTTTTGTTTTGAATTCTCTTTCCCAGCTGTCTCTGTGGCTGTCCTCCTTACTGCCCTCAGAACCCTGTTGACACTCAGCGGCCTTCTTGGAAGACCTTCCCTGACCACGTCCTCTAAAGACCCTCTATCTTCACTCTCTGACCTGTCCCCACTATGTGCCTTCAGGGCACTTGTGGGTACCTAATGTCACTAGTAGATCCTTTATGTCTATTTTCTCCCCGTATAATGTGAGCTGCATGTGGGCAGAGGATTTTGTGATCTTGTGCCCCCAGTGCCTGCAATAGCCTGCAAACACATGTGGGTGCATGAATGAGTGTTCCCAGGCTTTACCATGTCCCATGCCGTATTTTCCCATATTTTTAGTTGTTGGTGGGGACAATGTTTAGCACCCTGGTTAAAATGTTCCTGCTATCACCTGAAATAAATTGTTATTACTGTGGTCAGTTGTCAAAATTCAACACTCTGTGATGAATAACTTAGCAAGTGAACAGCAATTTAAATTTTCCTGCCCCTCACCACTTCCACATCATGAGATCTTCCTGTTGCTGAGCCCCCTCTCTTATCCTACTCTGCGTCTCTGTCCTTCCACTCAGGTCCAAAGAGAAGCCCTTCCTCCCCTCTCAGAGTCCTGTCCTCCCCTGGAGATCTTGGCCACTCTCTGACTCCCAACCTCCCTTCCATTCCCAGGGATTGTCCCCTCCTTACCAGTCAGCAGAAGTCCCAGCCAGGGGACAAGTCCTCTGTGGGCAGAGGCTTCAGGGAACTCCATGGTGACTGCTGCCTGCTCTGTCCCTCCCTCTGTGGGAAGAGCTCGAGGTCCAGAAAGGCTCCCAGGCACCTCTGTCCAGACTGGTGGGATGTGCTGTCCCTCCTTCCTGTGTGCTGAGCCTCCTCCTGGGGCAAGATAACCTCCCTGGTCATGTGGGCCAGGGCGGGGTCAGGGCCCAGGACCCTCCCTCTCCCTCTCCTCATTTTTGCCAACCCTATTGCCCCTTTCAGTTTACCTTTTCTCTGTATTTTTGTTCTCTGGAAACTGCTGAAGCTTCTGACAACACGGACACACACACACACACACACACACACACACACACACACACACAGGCACAGGCTCACTATGTCAAGAAAAGCACCAGCAGCCTAGGGCGTCTGGTTTCTGGACCTCCTCCACCGCTCCCTCCAGCTGCCTCCCCCACAGGCCTCTCTCTTTCACATTTGACTTTTCCCTTCAGAGCAAGAGTTCTGGGGCCCCCTCAGGAAAATTGTCACAGGGATGCCCAGGCTCTACATTGGATCTCCTGTGAAACTTTGTAAAGATTGGGATTCCCAGGTAACATTTTAGAAAGGCTGCTTCAGCAGCTGCCCAGCTTATATGGATGCCAAGATGAGACCCTATGATGTGAGGGTGGGGGTCCTTCCCCTCTCCTGTGCACAGGGAGGGTGTCCACATCCTGTTAATATGCAGATGCTGACTGCAGGTGTGCGGTAGACCAGAGACACTGCATCTGACAAGCTCTCAGGGGAGGTGGATCTTACTGGTCTTTGGAGTTCACTTGCAACAGCAAGGCCTCTGCTGTGTTGGCCTTGGGTCTGTCAGCACCACACAGAGAGCCCCACAGGCCCCAAACTGGGAATTGTTTCTGGTTGTGACACAGAAACCCAGCTGGGCACCAGGTCTTCCCCGTGTTCTCAAATGTGCTGGGAAGGTTGGATTTCCTCCCAGCAGGGAGGCCACAGAGGCGACTGGGGGTGAAAAGGGGTCAAGCTGGATGATTACTGCAGAAGGGACCCTACTTCTATCTCAGGTTGTCACCAGCCTGGCCATTGCTTCCAGGGACAGAGACCCCATCACCACAGGGCTCAAAAGGACCTGCAGTTTTCAGGTGTGAAGGGTAAGGTGTCCTGTGTGCCCTGGGAAGAGAGGACTGTGGTGGGAGCTCAGGTAATGTCTGACATCTGCTAAGGAAGCTGTAGGCCTGGGACATGACTACCTGTGATCACCTGCCCAGTTAGGCATTTGTGATCAGACCACACTGTGAAGTTATTTTTGGTCACTGAGCTTGTCAGGCCTGCCATGGGGCCCCCTTGTGCATATCAGGTTTCTTGCACAGCCCCTTTTTCATTCACAGTTTCTGGAAATAGCAGGTGGGACAGAGCAGGCATGACAGAGGGGCCCAGAGAAATCTATTGGATCAAAAAACGGAAATCGGTCTCCTTCTGCACCTGCTTAGCCAAAGCCCAGTTCAAGTGTGGATTTCCTGTGTTTTGTAGGTGCGTCTCAATATCGCCCCCTAGAAGGCAAAAGAAGACCTGCAGGCAATGTCAGGTACTGTGTACTAGGAATGGAGACCAGGTCCAGAAGGTGGGAGCTCACTGTAAGCCCTGAACAGAGGTGGGCTGTGACCTCTAAACTAAGAGCCAGCCATCCGGTGCCTGGTCCCTGTGTGTGTCATACCTCCTGACTGCATCCCAGGGCAGGCTGGGCCCAGTGAGAGGACTGGCTTTGTCCACAGTATTATGAGTCCAGTTTCCAGAGAGCTGTCCCCTCTGGTGGATGTGCTGTTTCAAGAGGAGCTCTATGTCACCTCCTTTTCAAAGCCATGGCTTGGTGAGGGCTCTCTTGAGTCTTTTGAAAAGGGGTGCAGACCTGGGTGGTTGATCCCCGAAATGCCCTGTGTTTCCCATCACAGCATTGGGATGTTGCATCCAGCCATCTGTGTCCCTGTCTGTCATCTGCTCTAGGCCTCCCCACAGGGCCCAGGTTCTGGAGCAGCTCCACATGGAGTGTCAACCACGGGGACTCTGTGGGTCCCTCTGTTAGGGGAGGGGAGGCTCCCGTGGGACCCTCAGCACCTCTGAGATGGAAGCAACCCCAGATCCTGGGTTTTCTTTTCGCATATGGCTGAGGAAGTTCCCCTTGTTCCTCAGGACACCCTGGGCTGGTGAGATGTCTTTAGGGGCCACAGGCAGCTGTATCCACACCAGGGACCTTGGGGATGGGGAGTCATCCCCTAATTCCCTTGAGGGGATTCTACCTGGGATGGAGAATCCAGAATGTCTGCCAGGTCAGGGATCTGTGATAAGAGGAAGAGCTCCAGGCCCTGAAGAGATGAGACGTCACTCACAAGGTGTGGGTGGTGAGGACTGTGATTTTCTGGGAATGAAGGGGGTTCTGGCCTCTCATTGTTAGGAGGTGCCTGTCCCCCTTTCTGACTGTAAGTGGGTTAAAGACCTGACCTGGGACATCCCCATGCACAAAGGGGCTGTGGCCTCCTCCCAGGCCTACAGCAAGGCCTTCGTGTGGATAAGGAACATGATCTGACTGCAAGTGTCACACTGGGTGCCAAACTTCCACTGTGTGGTTTCCCTCATCCATTTCATGAGTATTTACTGAGCATCTGTGAACTCCACAGAAAACAAAACCTACATGGCACTCATGGAGTTTACCTTATAAGGAGAGACAGGCTCTCAGGTAAATCATAGCACTAAGAATACAGTTATAATCGAGAGAAGGTCCATGAATGGAAAGTTCTGGTGCATCCAGAGCATGTACTTGAGTCTCAGCTGGTCTGGAGATCCCAGAGAGAACTGATTAAGTGATCATCTGGCTGAGATCTGAAGCATGATTGGCCCTGTGCCCCTTGAAGGACAGGGGATGTCGGGTAAGAGCTGCCTGCAGAGCAGGCACCTGGGGAGGCTCCCAGCTTTTGACTAGCTCTGCCGCCCTCTGGTGGACTAGCAGATAAATGTGCAAGAAAAGGTCATGGGTATTTTTTTGAGTTTTGTATTTTTTTATTCAACTTACACTTTAAAAAATATTTCATGTGTATATATAAATCTAACATATTTATTGAGTTTTAGTTGACATATAATAAAATTAACATATTGAAAACATGCAATTAATTAAGTTTTGCTAGTGTATGTAATTAAGTTTTGCTAATGTATGCACCAGAGAATTTCTTACAATGAAAATAATTAACATGTCCCTCACTCTTTTTTTAAAAATTCTTTATTGTTGAAAGTATTACATATGTTGCCTTTTCCCCCCATTGACCCCCTCTCAGCCAGCCCCCACCCCCCAGCACAGGCCCTCATGCTGACCTGACCTGAGCAGCACCCACAGCCCCTCAGGGTCCAACCTCAACAGCATCACTTAGTCCTTCTCGCTCTCCACTGCTCACACTGCGCTCCCTCAGCTCCTACATCCAGCCAAGCATCTGCCCACAAAAGGCCAGTGCTTGTGGACTGAAGAGTCCCAGGTTTGATTACGGTCAAGGGCATGTACCTTGGTTGCAGGCACGTGCCCAGTGGGGAGTATGCAGGAGGCAGCTGATCGATGTTTCTCTTTCATCGATGTTTCTGACTCTCTATCCCTCTCCCTTCCTCTCTGTAAAAATCAATAAAATATATATTTTAAAAAATGTTTTGTTCTGACTCTCACAAAGCAATTTCAATTGAAAGTCAAAATTAAAAACCAACCACCACCTAGCAGTGAGGCTCAGTGATTGAGTATTGAGCCATGTACCAAGAGTCCTGGTTGGATTCCCAGTCAGGGCACATGCCCAGGTTTCAGAATCTATCCCTAGCAGGGGGCATGCAAGAAGTAGCCGATCCATGGGGATGCATTGATGTTTCTATCTTTCCCTCTTCCTTCATCTCTATCTAAAATCAATAAAAACATATTTAAAAAATAAAATTAACCACCCATTTTTCTCTTGTCCTGGGTTGTCAACTCTTATATCTTGTTTGGGTACTCTCACCCCTTAATTATTAGTCACATATCAAATAAATTTTTAAAAAGGACTTTTGAAAAACCCTCTAATAAATTTAGACCTCTTTGCTTAAAAGAGGAAGGTCAGGGATTGTAAGAAAAACTGACTCAAACTCACCAAGAGGAGCCATGTGATACAATGGACCACTGCTGCTAACTAGCATAGGTCTGAGTTCTGGGAGGGCTTCTCTGAAATTCTGACACACTATCCCAAATAATGTCAACATAAGAAATGTTTAAAACTGTAGAGAATTATTATTATGGGTTTTTAAGGAAAAACTGATAGCAATTACTTGAAAGCAAAATCTGAAGGGATTGAGAAAATGCTCCAGAGAATAGCAGTTTTGCACCTTATTTATAAATTACCATCAAGAAAGGAAGCATAGAACAGATCATGAAATCCATTGCTCATACATTAGAGAGGTGGTAGAAAACACAGCAAGGCATAGTGAGAATCTCTGGGATAAGATAAAAAGTAAAACCAATAGACACATACTTCTTTTATATTGGTTTTACAGGAATAGTTAGAAGTAAATAATTAACATGATAAAAATAACAATGAAGGGTTTTGTGGTCTCTGCTCTGAAGTTGTGAGGGGTTTGGAAAAAAAAATCACCCTGACATTCCAAAGGTATGTTATTGTAGATGCAAAAAGTCAATGGATGGGCTCAGTTAACGTAAATACTGACCTTTGTCAGGAAAGATACCAGCCTAGCACATGACTACCCACCATGATTCACTTTAAGTTTGAAGGTTTTATTTTCAGACCATCCTGTGGGGTTACTTCAAGTTTTGGAGTTTGTAAGACCCCCACACAGGCCTTTCTTGAGCTCATCAGGTTGAGTATGTGGCCCCTTTTTCATTCAGACAGCCCAACCCCTTAACCTCTTGGGAGGAGAGAGGAGCTAGAGATAATTACAAATGGCTGATTATGTAATCAATTATGCCAACATAAGGATACTTCCAATAAAAACCCTGAACATGGGGTTCAGAAAGCTGTGTGTTGATGCTGGAAGACTGGGATCTCAGGGAACATATGGAAGTTTCACACCTCTCCCCATGCCTTGATCTGAGGGTCTCTAAATTTTATACTTTACAATAAACCAGTAATAGTAAGTTCTGTGAGTTCTGTGAGTTTATTTTAGATAATTATAAAGCACGAATCCAAGATCATGGGAACCCTCAAATTTGGAGTTGACCAGACAAAAATATGAGTTACCTGGGCACCCCATTTGTGATGGCATCTGAAGAGGGGCAGTTTATGTTACTGAGCCTTGAACCTGTGGAGTATGCACCCACTTCAGGTAGTTAGTATCAGAACTGAAATGAATTGTTGGACACCCCATTGGAGAATTGGTTGTTGATGGGATAAAAAAAAAATAAAAAATGAAGCCTTCAGATCATATAAAAACTACCCGGCAGGATGATGCTAGAAGTGATTATGATATTGTTAGTGATCGTCCTGCATTAGGTGCTCAGGGAGTTTGAGAAGACTTTACTTTCACTCCCCTTTCTCATTAAGCCCTCTCTCACCTTCAGAGTCCATATTCATCCATTTTCTTCCTCTATATTCTCACAGAATGAGGCTTGAGGCAGTGTTTCTGATCCCAGGAGCAGTGGAGGTACACGCCTGTAAGTCTATTCATATTGTTGTCCACCCTGAGGTGGGATCTGTTCTCCTAATGCCTAGACAGGCAGTAAAATGACACCAGGTTGCTGTGAAAGGAAAGAAAGTATATATTTCAAAGGTACCAATGATGGGGAATGGGGCAGCTGATACTCAAAGATCAGAACTCACAGTGGTTTATATTTAGGGTCTTTTAAGGGGCAAAAGTCATAACATGGGGTTCAGAGTCATGGGTTTTGAGTACTCATAATGTGACCTATTTCTCCCTGGCACCATCCTGGCTGGGTCTTTGGTTATTGGGGCCTAGAGGTCTTTCTTCATGCAGACAACCCAACATTCTGCAACCCATTTTGGGGTTGGGTCGGTGATGTTATCCTAAGAGCAGAAAACATCTATCCATCTTGTGCTTAGCAGACAAGATCTTTCTCTTATCTCTAGCAAGATACCCCCTGCAACCTGTTTCACTGAATAGTTTCCAGGCTCCAGGCCGCATCTGCATTCTTTCCTATCAAACCTGCCAGGTTATCTTTATTCTTTAATTAGAAATCATAGCATCATAGACTGGAAGTTACCTATGGGAACAAAGCGTAATCTTCCTCTCATATTTTAAATTCCTCTGTCTGGGCTAAAAATCAAATAACAGAGACAGATTAACAGGAGACAATGTACAAAGTCTGATATATAAGCAAATATTCTGGAGCTATAAGAATAGAGACCAAAGGAAGCATTGGGTAGTGGAGGCTTATATGTCATTCTGAAGCTAATGTGACAGAGGGTTGTGGTTTGAGGCTTCAAAAGGCAGGAAACCATTGGCATGGAGATGTCAAAGCAAATGTGAATATCCCTCCTGGAGCTGGTCCTCCATCTCAACATATTCTAGGCAGTTTAGTGGGGAGATCCAAGACTTATTTCCTAAACCTTTTTACCCACAATAATGATACCAATATCAATATCCTAAAAGGCACATCTGGGGTAAACACTTGGTTTCCCTTCACAGCAGAGCCACGACCCTTAGTAAGGTATAAAGTCTAACTAAAAGCTCAATCCTAGTTACCTAATCATTGAGTACCTAACTCATTATCAAAACTAAACAAAACAAAATAAAACAAAACAAAACATAAAAATACTGGAACATTGCTCTTTCAATCTAAATGTGTCCACTTTTGACTTCTCATTAGAAAAAAACTAAAAGCTACATTGGAATCTGCTATAAAAAATGTCTTCATTCTTGGAGAGCAACTTGACACACTCACATCATCCATAGCTGTCCAGGAAGAACTAGGAGTCCTGAGACCCTGACTCACATGTCAGATTAGTGTTTACACCATCACTACTCACTGCTTAAGTGGTTCCTTTGTTGTGTTTGTACATGTCCCTAATTTTGACTAGAATGTGAGCTTCTTGCCAGCCTGAAGTACTCCAGTCACATCTCTATTGTTGAGGAATTGAGGGCAGGAGTCTCACAGAGGATTGCCTACCAGGTCTAAATATCACCCATGCACTTTCATATTTAACTTAATTAAGTTAAAAAATGCTACAGCTTGAATGCTGATGTGACTTACAAAAGCAAATGTGTGTATAAGGGCCCCTGCAGTCATGGTGATATTATGGCAGCTCTGCATTTAGGATGTGATTATTCATTTGTTGATTCTGAAAATATGTAATGTACTAACCCAGGGACCAGCTCAAACCCAGGAACACTGGATCTCAAGCAGTACAAATAAGGAGCTCTTCACCTTCTCACAGAAGGGTCAGATTTCGCCTAGGGAAAGGAGAGAGAGAGCTATATAACCAGACAACCAGAGAAGAGAGAGATCATCGGGAGACAAAGAAACAGAACCCATATGAAAGAAAAGGAGTATCACCAGATGAGGAAGTAAACAAAGTGGAGGCAAGCAATATGTCAGAGAAAGAATTCAGAGAAATGGTCATAAGGTGGCTGAAAAGAATAAAGGACAAATTCGACAATATTTGTAAGAACCAAGAGGAAATGAAAAGGAACCAAGAAGAAATTAAAAATGACATCGCTGCTATAAAGAACTCAATAGAAAGCATCAACAGAAGACTAGAAGCAGAGGACCGCATCAGTGAGCTAGAAGACAAGATACGAAAAATACCCAAGCAGAACAGCATCTAGAAAAAAAAAACACTTAAAAAACAGGAGGAGAGCCTAAGGGAACTTTGTGATAACACAAAACGAAACAACATCCACATAATAGAGGTGCCAGAAAGAGAGGAAACTGAGCAAGGAATAGAAAACTTGTTTGAAGAAATAATGACAGAATACTTCCCTGATATAGGGAAGCAAAAACCCACACAAATCCAAGAAGCTCACAGAGTCCCAAGCAAAATGAACCCCAAAAGACCAACACTAAGGCACATTATAATTAAAGTGGCAAACACCAAAGACAAAGTAAGAATGTTAAAAGTGGCCAGAGAGAGACTGGAAGTTACCTACAAAGAATCCCTCATCAGACGAGCGACTGATTTCTCAACAGAAACAATCAGGCCAGAAGGGAATGGAATGAAATATACAAAGCCATGCAAAAAAAGGGTCTGAATCCAAGAATACTGTACCCAGCAAGGCTACCAATCAAAATTGAGGGTGAAATCAGGAGCTTCACAGACAAAAAAAGGACTAAGGGAATTTATTACCACCAAACCACCAATGCAAGAAATGCTAAAGCGTCTTCTGTAAAAGAAGAATTAGAAAGCGAAGAAGGAACACAGGGGTAATGAATAAAAATGGCGACAAACAAGTACTTATCAATAATAATTTTACATATAAATGGATTAAATGCCCCAATCAAAAGACATAGGGTAGCTGAGTGGATAAGAAAATATGTCCCATATATCTGCTGTCTACAGTAAACCCACCTCAGGAAAAAGGACTCACACAGACTGATGGTGAAGGAATGGAAAAAAGATTTTCAGGCAAATGGAAAAGAAAAGAAAAGAAAAAAAAGCTGGGGTAGCAATACTTATATCTGACAAACAGGTCTCAAAGTGAATGACATAAAAAAAGATAAGGAAGGCCACTTCATAATACTTAAGGGAGCAATCCAACAAGAAGAAATAACTCTGGTAAACATATATGCACCCAATACAGGAGCACCCAAATACATAAAAAAATTTCTGGAGAATATCAAGGGAGAGATTGACAGCAATAGTCAGAATAGGTTACTTTAATACCCCACTATCACCATTGTACAAATCCTCTAAACAAAAAATCAGCAAAGAAACATCAATCCTAAAGACTCACTAGATCAGATGGAATTAATTGACACCTTCAGAACATTTCTCCCCAAAGCCACAGAATACACATTCTTCTCAAGTGCTCATGGGTCATTTTCAACGATAGACCATATATTGGATCACAGGCAAAGTCTCTTCAAATTTAAGAAGATAGAAATCATATCAAGCATCTTCTCAGATCACAATGGCATAAAACTAGAAATCAACTACAATAAAAACATTAAAAAAATCAAACACATGGAGACTAAATAGCATGCTATTAAACAATTACTGAGTTACCAGAGAGATCTAAGAAGAAATAAAAAAATATCATGGCAACATATGACTATGAAACACAACAATCCAAAATCTATGAGACACAGTGAAAGCAGTCTTGACAGGGAAGTTCATAGCTCTACAAGCCTACTGCAAAAAACAAGAAACAACAGTAATAAATGACCTAACCCTACAACTCAAAGGGTTAGAAAGAGAGCAACAAAGAAAGCCCAGTGTAAGCAGAAGGAAGGAAATAATAAAGATCAAAGCAGAGATAAACGATATAGAGACCAAACAAACAATACAAAAGACCAACAAAACCGAGAGCTGGTTCTTTGAAAGGATAAACAAGATTGATGAACCTCTAGCCAGGCTCACCAAGAAGCAAAGAGAGAGGACCCAAATCAACAAAATCAGAAATGAAAGAGGAGAAATAACAACAGACCCCACTGAAATGCAAAGGATTGTTAAAAAATACTATGAACAACTCTATTCCAATAAACTGGACAACCCGGAGGAAATGGACATATTCCTTGAAAAATATAACCTTCCAAAACTCAATCAGGAAGAATCTAAACATCTCAGGCCAATAACTATGGAAGAAATTGAAGCAGGCATCAAAAAAGCTTCCAGCAAACAAAAGCCCAGGGCCAGACTGCTTCACAGGGGAGTTTTACCAAACATTCAAGGAAGAACTAAAACCAACCCTATTCAGACTATTATAAAAAATTCAAGAGGAAGGAACACTTCCAAGCTCATTCTATGAAGCCAGCATCACGCTAACACCAAAACAAGATAAATACAATGCAATGAAAGAGAATTACAGGCCAATATTCCTCATGAACATAGATGCCAAAATCCTCAACAAAATTCTAGCAAATCGGATCCAGCAGTACATCAGAAAGATCATACACCATGACCAAGTAGGATTTATCCCAGGGATGCAAGGATGGTACAATATCCATAAATCAATAAATGTGATACATCACATAAACAAATTGAGAGATAAAAGTCACATAGTCAAATCAATTGATGCAGAAAAAGCATTTGACAAAATCCAACAAACTTTCTTGATAAAAACTCTCAGCAAGGTGGGAATAGAAGGATCATACCTCAACTTAATAAAAGCCATATATGATAAACCCATATCCAACATCATATTCAATGGGCAAATCTAAAAAGATTACCTGTAAGAACAGGAACAACACAGGGAAGCCTACTCTCACCACTCCTGTTTGACAAATTACTGGAAGTATTGGCCGTTGCAATTAGAAAAGAAGAAGAAATAAAAGGCATGCAAATTGGAAAAGAAGAAGTAAAACTGTCCTTATTTGCAGATGACATGATATTGTACATAAAAAACCCAAAAGACTTCATAAAAAAAAAAAACTATTAGACTTAATAAATGAATTCGGCAATGTAGCAGGATACAAAATTAACGCCAAGAAACCTATGGTATTTTTATACACCAATAGTGAACTTACAGAAAGAGAGACTAAAAAAGCAATCTCATTTACCATCGCACCAAAAAAATTAAGATACCTAGGAATAAACTTAACTAAGGAGGTAAAAGACCTATAAGCGGAAAACTATAGGACAGTGAAAAAAGAGATAGAGGGAGGTGTAAACAGATGGAAGAACATACCATGTTCATGGATTGGTAGAACCAACATCATTAAAATGTCCATACTACCCAAAACAATCTATAGATTCAATGCACTCTCCATTAAAATACCAATGGCATATTTCACAGATCTAGTAAGAACGCTCCAAAAATTCATCTGGAATAAAAAAAGACCCTGCATAGCCACAGCAATCCTGAAAAGAAGAACAAAGTAGGTGGGATCTCAATACCAGATTTCAAGCTGTATTATATGGCCACTGTTCTCAAAACAGCATGGTACTGGCACAAGAAGTACATATAGACCAATGGAATAGAATAAAACAACACAGATATCAATCCAAACCACTCTGCTCAATTAATATTTGACAAAGGAGGCATGAACATACAATGGAGTCAAGACAGTCTCTTCAATAAATGGTGTTGGGAATATTGGACAAATACATGCAAAAAAATGAAACTAGATCACCAACTTACACCATACACAAAAATAAACTCAAAATGGATACAGGACTTAAACATAAGACAGGAAATCATAAAAATACTAGAGGAATCCTCAAGCAGAGAAATCTCAGACATATGCCAAAACAATTTCTTCACCAATACCACTCTTAGGACAATGGAAACTAAACAGAAAATAAAAAAATGGGACTACATAAAAATAAAAAGCATTTGCACAGTAAAAGAAACCATCAACAAAACAACAAGAAACCCCACTGTATAGGAGAACATATTTGCAAATTTTATCACTTTTAAAGGTTTAATCTCCAACATCTATAGGCAACTTATACAACTTAATAAAAGGAAGATAAATTATCCAATAAAAAATGGGCAAGGGACCTAAATAGAATCTTTTCAAAAGAAGACAGAAGGAAGACCAAGAGACATATGAAAACATGCTCAAAGTCACTAATTATGCGAGAGATGCAAATCAAAATGACAATGCAGTACCATCTCACACCTGTCAGCATGGCAATCAACAACAAATCAACAAACGACAAGTGCTGGCGAGGATGTGGAGAAAAAGGAACCCTCCTGCACTGCTGGTGGGAATGCAGACTGGTGCAGCCACTGTGGAGAACAGTATGGAGTTTCCTCAAAAAACTAAAAATGAAACTGCCATTTGACCCAGTAATCCCATTTCTAGGAATATATCTCAAGAAACTAGAAACACCAATCAGAAAGGGTATATGCACCTCTATATTCATAGCAGCACAATTCACCATAGCTATGATTTGGAAACAGCCTAAATGTCCATCAGCAGGTGAGTGGATTAGAAAACTATGGTACATCTACACAATGAAATACTACGCTGCTATAAAAAAGAATAATTCTTACCATTTGCAGCAGCATAGATGGACCTGAAGAGCATTATGCTAAGTGAAATGAGCCAGGCAATGAAAGAAAAATACCACATGATCTCGCTCATTTATGGAAAATAAAGAACATTATAACCTGATGAAAAAAAGATAGATACAGAGGCAGTAAAGCACCAAATAGACTGTCAAATCACAGCAGGGAGGTTGGGGATTGTTGGGGAGGGGGAGAAAGAGATCAACCAAAGGACTTGTATGCATGCATATAAGCACAACCTATGGACAAAAGATACTGGTGGGGGGGTGGAATGAGGGCATGTGACAGGGGGTAGAGGAGGCTGGGGGAAGGTCAATGGGGGAAAAAAGAGGAGATATATGTACTACTATATGTAATACTTTAAACAATAAATAAAATGAAAAATTAAGTAAAATACTCCCCATACCTGTAAAAAATAATTATAAAAAGAAGCTTTTAAGGAGACTTGGGGTATATTTCAAAAAGACAAAGAATTTACAATTAAAAATTGCAGTTACATTTCTAAAGAAAATGCTCTAAAAAAATAGAGTTAAGAGGCCTAGTCAGGAAGAAAGGTTAGAGACTCTGAGGGAATGAGATCTCTCTCTGGTTCATAACACAGCTACTTTCTGCACAGACGAGGGAAACACAACTACATCCTTTCAGGCAAGACTCAGTTTGCATCGCCATCAGTTCCCGCAATTTATAATGAAATGCAAGTCCCCAGCCATTTATAAATAGATGCAAAGTAGCTGAGAGACTGAACAGAGATAGCATCTGATCTCCCAGAAGGCTGTGCTTCTGTTTTCCATGGAGACATTACATTTCTCTCTACAGTCACCTTCCCTTTGATCAAACGTCATCTCCAAGGAAGAAGAGTATTATGATCCTATCACATATATGGCAGGTGTCATTCAATTTGGCCTAATGAATGACCTAAGTGCAGAGGAACTGACATTCACCTTATAGTTTGCTCTAATGCAGGTTTTTCAATGAAACCTGAGATGGGAGATTTAACAGCCTCTTGAGGTTAGGCGGCCTCACCCTCACACTTCACCTGCAGTCTCTCTAGTTTTGGGTGATGACTTCCTCTCAAGCAGATTACAAGTCTTCATTAGGTCAAATTTAGCAGCATAAAAGTTGAGGTTGTTTTATAATTCTCTGGATATCCGTTTGAACTAGGACATTTGCTAAGCCTTGCTTGTATTACCAATGTTTCCAATTCTATTCTATCAACAAAGAGGACAGGGTGCTACTGAACTTATGCAAATAAGTCTATTGCCATAACGAAAGAATATTCCAGAGGGCAGTAGTAATTTGGGGGAAGACATCTCACATATGTGTTCTCCTGTCTATTCCCATCATCCCCAGTGTCCAGGCACCCTCCACATGTTTCCCTGGAAACAGGAGAGAGCTCAGATTCCTGTCAGCTTATCTCTTACTCCTGCTCTTCATCACACAATGACTGCCCCTACTGTGAAGCACATGGTGTCCCCTCCATTGTAGAGATGGTCCAAATGGGACCAACCAGAGATGGGATTCAATGTGGAATGTTACCTTACGTCAACAAGAGTGAGAACATCAGTATATATTTTTTAGTATTTATTGATTCAAAGCAAGTCTTCTATGCAACTTCAACCACCACAAGAAATCTAATAGGTACTTTTTTTTTTTTTTTTTTAGTTTAAGAAATTAGGGGAAGGGAGGAGGATCACTAGTACTCGACATCTAACTCTACAGGCACACTTTCAATGGAGCTGACGGGGTTGGAGACTTTACACTGGTAGTTCCCAGCGTCCTCTCTCCTGACAGGGTCTATGGTGAGGGTTCTCTGGTCCTTGGACAGCTTCATCCTCTTCCTGATTCACAGACTTGTAGCATTGAATAACCAGTTGGTGGAGTTCAGCATCTGTGTAACCAGTTATGACCACCTCATCCTCATTCTCTGTGACTGTGGTGTTGCTGGCTAGGAGTGTGGGCTCAGTCACTGGTGCTGTGAAGAAATAGAAGGTGAGAATGATTGAGTGTGGGCTTGAGACCTGGGGCCATGCTCCTGCCCCAAAGATCTCAGCCCTGACTCTGATTGTTATGAGAGTATTTTGCTTCCACAGTAAAAATTAATTAATTCTAAATTTGCCATCACTCACCAGACCAAATCTACCCCTCTGAGTGAAGACTCCTAAGAAGGAAGGATATGAACCATTGATTGCCCTTGGGGTCCAAAGACATCTAATAAGGCCATTGGGATTGGAAGAAAAGAAGGGGCTATGGCTGCAGATAGACCTCAAGTGACTCAGATCAATTCCTAATGGTCTTCGTGATTCTGCTTAGGGACTGTATCTCCCTGTGCCTCACTTTCCCCTCAAGGAAGTAAAATGAACATTTGACTGCCAGTTTGCCAATGTACTAATCATAAAATATTCACAGTATCTGACATAAACATTGGGAAGGAAAACTGCTCAAATAAGAGACTTCACGAGAGAATCTTCTGGGCTGATCCCTGGTGGATGAGCAGCTGCCAGGGGAATCTTTACTCCTGCTCCTCCCTTGGGACACTAACCTTTCTCTGGACTCTCCTAAGTCCCCCAGAACAGTCAGCTAATAATCTGTGGAGCTTGTCCAGTTGTGCTTTCCACCCACAGTCTAAGGTGAAGGACCAGGCTCCATTTCTTCCCAGATGTGGCTCTTAGGGTTGAGCCCCAACTGGTGACCAGCTCAAGAGCCTTGTGACTCTGGCTCATGGGAAACTGTTGCTCTCACTCAGCCCTTCCCAGGAGGAAAAACCCAACCAGGCACAGGCTCACCAGGGTCTCTGGAGGCAGGACATTGTAACAGGGGCCTGGAGAGGGGCTGCCCAAGCTGAGCTTCTCTGTGAAGAACCCAGGGAGCCCCTCAGGCCAGGTCCTTACAGAGCCCTGCAGGGTCTATCTCAGGGACATGATCAGGGAAAGTGGCCCAGGGGCCTGGACTGAGACTGGTCTCCCTTTTCTGACTCACTCCCATCAAATTGGTCCTTCTCTCTGTGGTGAATGTTTGTGGGGCTGGAATCTGGGAAGGAAACTCTGACATTAGGAAGTTTGTCTCCACTGTGTGTGTCCTGCACTAAATGCCCAAATCCAGCCTGGGACATGATGCAGAGGGGGATGGAGGAGAGTCCAGGGCTGGCAGTCCTGTGTGTGAAGTAGAATTCACCCCTCCCAACACCTACAGGTCAGAGAGCAATCACTCACGGTACACATTGAGCCGTCCAAATCCTATTTCTCTTTGTGAATTTTGAAGGACTGCTATTACAGTGTAGATTCCTGTGTCCCTCGGAGTGACTTTTCTTATGATCAGGGATCCTTCAAGTTTTGCTGTCTCTCGACCAGTGTATTTGGGCCCTTTTACTTGTCCACTTAAGTGCCATGCAATAACCCCAATTAAATTAGAGAACTTAATCTCTAGTCCCCTGTACCAAATAAAGCCTGCAACATCCGTAGGCCTATTGCGGGTACGTAGAATCACATCCTGCCCTTCAGCAGCTTTCCTAGAGACAATAGCAAATTGCGCAGTGGTGGGCGGGATCCAGAAGGCTAAGAGAATGACTAGAAGGGAAGAGAGAAATTGATCAGTATTTTGATCTATATATTGGGATGAAGATATGAGGCATTTCTCTTGATCTCTCAGCCTTGGTCCCAGTGTGAGTTCGTGTGTGCATCTCCTTGTTCAAGGTCAGCAACATGGCCACCATGGCTTCAGCACCTCAGAACCTATGCTTTTTGTTTTGAATTCTCTTTCCCAGTTGTCTGTGTGCTGTCCTCCATACTGTGCTCAGATCCTGTTTACACTCAACGGCCTTCTTGGAAGACCTTCCCTGACCACATCCTCTAAAGATGCTCTATCTTCACTCTGACCTGACCCCACTCTGTGCCCTTCAGGGCACTTGTGGGTACCTGATGGCACAAGTAGATCTCATCTCGTCTCTTTTCTCCCCATATAGTGTGAGCTGCATGTGGGCAGCTTGTGATCTTGTGGCCCCCCAGTGCCTGCAATAGCCTGCAAACACCTGTGGGTGCATGAATGAGTGTTCCTATGCTTGACCACGTCCCATGTTGTATTTTCCCATATTTGTAGTTGGTGGTGGAGACAATATTTAGTGCCCCTGGTTAAAATGTTTCTGCTATCACCTGAAATAAATTATTACTGTGGTCAGTTGTCAAAATTCAATACTCTGTGATGAATAACTTAGCAAGTGAACCGCAATTGAGATTTTCCTGCCCCTCACCACTTCCACATCATGATATTTTCCTGTTGCTGAGCCCCCTCTCTCATCCTACTCTGCGCTCCTGTCCTTCCACTCAGGTCCAAAGAGAAGCCCTTCCTCCCCTCCCAGAGTGCTGTCCTCCCCAGGAGATCTTGGCCACTCTCTGACTCCCAACCTCCCTTCCATTCCCAGGGATTGTGCCCTCCTTACCAGCCAGCAGGAGCGCCAGCCAGGGGACAAGTCCTCTGTGGGCAGAGGCTTCAGGGAACTCCATGGTGACTGCTGCCTGCTCTGTCCCTCCCTCTGAGAGAAGAGCTCGAGGTCCAGTAAGGCTCCCAGGCACCTCTGTCCAGACTGGTGGGATGTGCTGTCCCTCCTTCCTGTGTGCTGAGCCTCCTCCTGGGGCAAGATAACCTCCCTGGTCATGTGGTTCAGGGCGGGGTCAGAGCCCAGGACCTTCCTCTCCCTACCCTCATTTTTGCCAACCCTGTTGCCCCTTTCAGTTTTCTCTGTATTTTGGTTCCTGGAAACTGCTTAAGCCTTTGACAACACACACACATACAAACACAAACACACCCATGCACAGACACATGCCCAGAAAAGCACTGGCCTGGGACGTCCAGTTCCTGGTGATTCTCCACAGCTCCCTGTCAGTGCACATTTAACTTTTCCTTTCAGAACAAGAGTTCTGGGACGCCCCTCAGGAAAATTATCACAGGAATGCCCCAGCTCTACATTGGCTCACCTGTGAAATTTGTAAACATTGGGATGCCCTGGTAACATTTTAGAAAGGCTGCTTCAGTAGCTGCCCAACTTACATAGACCCGAAGATGAGACCCTATGATGTGAGGGTGGGGGGCCCTGCCCCTCTCTTGTGCACAGGGAGGGTCTCCAGATCCTCTTAAAATGCAGATTCTGACTGCAGGTGTGCAGTGGACCAGGGACTCTGCATCTGACAAGGTATCAGAGGAGGAGGGGCTTACTGGCAAGTGAAGCACATTTGCAACAGCAAGGCTGATGGCGGCACATGTCCTCCTGAGAGGATTGACTGCCTCACGCCAGCATTGGTCTCTGCTTCATCTTTGTCTTGGGTCTGTCAGCACCACACAGAGAGCCCCACAGGCCCCAAACTGTTGATTATTTCTGGCTGTGACACAGAAACCCAGCTGGGCACCAGGTTTTCCCCGTGTTTTCAAATGTGCTGGGAAGATGGGATTTCCTCCCAGCAGGGAGGCCACAGAGGTGACTGGCGGTGAGAAGGGGTCATGCTAGGTGATGACTGCAGAGGGGATCCTCCCTCTATCTCAGGTTGTCACCAGACTGGCCATTGTTTCCAGAGACAGAGACCCCATCATCTCGGGGCTCAGAAGGACATGCAGTTTCCAGGTATGAAGGGTAAAGTGTGAAGCAAGGACTATGGTGGGAGTTCAGGTGGCTGTGGGCTCCAACGCCTTGGGGAATGTTTTCAAGGAGAACCTCCCTTTCTTTCTTGGTTGACCCTGTCCATGACCTCTCTGACTATTTGGGCATCCTCTGTCCTCTTCCTGGGGGACTTTCTTGAGGTCACCTAGTCTTGCCCATGTGTGATTCCAATTATGAGTTGGGGAGCAACATAGAGATCCCAGAAAATGCAGCTGCCCCTACAGCTTCTCAAGGTAAGAAATGTCCAAACCTGTAGAGGATTGTTATGAGTATTTCAGCTGAATTGATGTCATATGACTGCAAGCAAGATCTCAAATCCTGAGAAGAACAGCAGTTTTGTTGCTTATTTTTTACATTATATTCAAAGGAGAAGATGAAAAACGTTGCATGAAATCTATTGGAAAGTGAGGGAAATTATAGCAGGGAGATCTATAGAAATAAATAAAAAGCCAAATGGTGAAACACGTATTAATTTTATAATTGGAGGGTCCAGGATAGTTAACATTTACAGCACATATAGAGGCTGTGCAGGGAACCAGGCAAAATGAACGCTCTGTGGTCTTGTATTCTGACCCCACAGGCTCTGCCTTCAATGGATCTAGCAAAGAAAATTTGTTAGAGGTATGTGATGTCAAAGGTATGTTATCCATGATGCATCAGAACAGAAAAAGGGCTCACTTAAGGGAAAGTCTGACATTTTCTAAGGAAGCTGTAGACCTGTGAAATGACTACCTGCCATCACCTGCCCAGTTAGGTATTTGTGATCAGACCACACTGCATCGCTGAGCTTGTCAGGCCTGCCATGGGGCCCACTGGGCTTATCAGGTTTCTTGCACAGCCCCTTTTTCATTCCCAGTTTCTGGAAAGAGCAGGTGGGACAGCGCAGGCATGACGTAGGGGCACAGAAAAATCTATTATAGTCAGGGAATGGAAATAGGTCTCCTTCTGCACCTGATTAGCCAAAGCCCAGTTCCTGTAGATTTCTGTTTTGTAGGTGCGTCTCAATATCGCCCCCTAGAAGGCAAAAGGAGACTTGCAGGCAATGTCAGGTCCTGCTCTTGGAATGCTTACCAGGTTCCAGAAGGTGGGAGCTCACTGTGAGCCCTGGACAGAGGTGATCTCTGACCTCTAGACTAAGAGCCAGCCATCCAGGTCCCAACCCTGTGTGTCTCATACCTCCTGACTGCATTCCAGGGCAGTCTGGGCCCGGTGAGAGGACTGGCTTTGTCCACAGTATTATGAGTCCAATGTCCAGAGAGCTGCCTGCTCTCGTGGATATGCTGTTTCAGGAGGATGTGCTTTCCAGGTTTTCAAAGCCAGGGCCAGGTGAGGGCTCCTTTGGGAAAGGGTTCTGGCCTGGATGGTTGATCCCCAAGATGCCCTCTGTGTTTCCCATCACAGCATGGGGATGTTGCATCCAGTCCCCTGTGTCCCTGTCATCTGCTCTAGGCCTCCCCACAGGGCCCAGGTTCTGGAACAGCTCCACATGGAGTGTCAACCAGGGGACTCTGTGGGTTCCTCTGTTAGGGGAGGGGAGGCCCCTGTGGGACCCTCAGCACCTCTGAGATGAAAGCAACCCCAGATCCTGGGTTCTCCTTTCCCATCCTGCTGAGGAAGTTCCCCTTTTTCCCTGGGACACCGTGGGATTTGTGAGATGTCGTTAGGGGCCACAGGCTGCTGTATCCAGACCAGGGACTCTTGGGGACAGGGAATAATCCCCTTATTTCCTTCGGGTGAGGGTGAGCACCCTCCTGCCTTGGTAGAAACTGTACCTGGGATGGCAAATCCACAATGTCTGCCAGGTCAGGGATCTGTGATAAAAGGAAGAACATGGGCTGCTTTCCTGGCCCTGAAGAGATGAGGGGTGGGGAGAGTTATGATTTCCTGGCAATGAAATCAGAGTGATCTGATCCCTCACTCTTAGGAGGTTCCTGTCCCCCTTTCCTGACTGTAAGTGGGGTAAACACCTGGCCCTGGGACATCCCCATGTAAAAAGGGGCTGTGGCCTCCTCCCACGCTGACACCAAGCCTTCAGATGGATAAGGAACATGATATGACTGCAAGTGTCACACAGGGTGACAGGCTTCCATTATATGGTTTCCCGAATCCATTGAATGACTGTTTACTGAGTATCTGTGGTGTTTCAGGTCAGGGCTAGGCCCTGGGAATGCCACAGAGAGCAGGAAATACGTGGGCTCTCACTCGTGGAGTTTAACTTGTAAGGAGAGACAGGGTCTCAGATAAACTTTTCATAAACATTTGTGTAGAAAAGGCTTTCGCACAAAGAATTAGGGGCTTATAAAATTATTAAATGGCTAGAGAAATGGGAGTTAAAGAGTTGCCACTGGAAGTCAGGTTTTAAGGTCACACTATCACAGCCCCCTCCCACACGTAAAGAATTAGCTGTGTCTGCCAGAGGCTATCCATCAGTCAACAAAAATACACTTTTATTGATTTAAGAGAGAGAAAGAAAGAAGGGGAGAGACATAGAAACATCAATGATTAAGGGGAATCATTGATTGGCTGCTTCCTGCAAAGCCCTATTGGAGATCAAGGCTGAAACCCAGGTATGTGCCCTGCCTGGGAATTGAACCATGACCTCCTGGTTCCTGGGGTGATGCTCAACCACTGAGTCACTCCAGCCAGGAGGCAAGAAGCTTTTAAGGAGACTTAGGTATATTTCAAAAGGACAGAGAAAGAATCTGCAATTACAAATTGTAGTTACATTTCTAAAGGAAATGCTCTTAAAAAATAGCAGTAGGAGGCCTAGTCAGGAAGAAAGGTTAGAGACTCTGAGGGAATAATGAGGCCTCTGGTGCATAACACTTTCTGCACTGCGGAGGGAAACACAGCTACATCCTTTCAGCCAACACCCAGTTTGCATCGCCATCAGTTCCTGCAATTTATAAAGAAGTCCAAGTTCCCAGCCATTTGTAAATAGATGCAAAATAGCTGAGAGACTTAGCAGAGATAGCATCTGATCTCCCAGAAGGCTGTGCTTCTGGAGTTTTCCATGGACACATTACATTTGTCTCTACAGTCACCTTCCCTTTGATCAAACATCATCTCCAAGGAAGAAGAATATTTTGATGTTATCACATATATGGCTGGCCTCATTCAATATGCCCTGATTAATGACCTAAGTGCAGAGGAACTGACATTCACCTTATAGTTTGCTCTAATGCAGGTTTTTCAATGAAACCTGAGATGGGAGAGTTAACAGTCTCTTAAGGTTAGGTGGCTTCACCCTCACACTTCACCTGCAGTTGCTCTAGCTTTGGTGGATGCCCTCCTCTCACACAGATTACAAGTCTTCATCAGATCAAAATTAGCTCCATGAAAGGTGAGGTCGTTTATAATTCTATGGGCATCAGTTTGAACTAGGACATTTGCTAAATTCTTGGTTTTATTGCCAACATTTCCAATTCTATTCTATCAACAAAGAGGACAGGGTGCTACTGAACTTATGCAAATAAGTCTATTGCCATAACCAAAAGAATACTCCAGAGGGCATTAGTAATTTGGGGGAAGACATATCACATATGTGTTCTCTTGTGTATTCACATCATCACCAGTGTCCAGGCACCCTCCACATGTTTCCCTGGAAACAGGAGAGAGAGCTCAGATTCCTGTGAGCTTATCTCTTACTCCCGCCAGTCATCACACAATGACTGCCCCTACTGTGAAGCACATGGTGACTCCTCCATTGCGGAGATGGTCCAAATGGGACCAACCAGAGATGGGATCCAATGTGTTATGTTACCTTACATCAACAATAATGACATGCCAGCTCACATTTTTTAGTATTTATTGATTCATAGCAAGTCTATTAAGCAATTTCCACCACCACAACAAATCTAATAGGTACTCTTTTATTTTTTATTTTTTTCTTTAGTTTAACAACATAGGGGAGTGGAGCCAGATCACTAGTACTGGACATGTAACTCTACAGGTTCACTTTCAGCGGAACTGACGGGGTTGGAGACTACACTGGTAGTTCCCAGCATCCTCTCTCCTGACAGGGTCTATGGTGAGGGTTCTGTGGTCCTCGGACAGCTTCATACTCTCCCTGAGTCGCAGACACGTAGCATTGAATAACCAGTCGGTGGAGCTCACATCTGTGTAGCAAGTCATGACCACAGCATCCTCATTCTCTGTGACTGTGGTGCTGCTGGCTAGGAGTGTGGGCACACTCACTGGTCCTGTGAAGAAATAGAGGGTGAGAATGATTGAGTGTGGGCTTGAGACCTGGGGCCATGCTCCTGCCCCAAAGATCTCAGCCCTGACTCTGATTGTTATGAGGATAATTTGGTTCCACAATAAAAATTAATTAATTCTAATTTTGCCATCACTCAGCAGACCAAATCTAACCCTCTGAACTGAAGACCACTAAGAAGGAAAGATATGAACCAATGAATGATCTAGGGAGCCAAAGACATCTAATAAGGCCACTGGGATTGGAAGAAAAGATGGGGCTATGGCTGCAGATAGACCTCAAGTGACTCAGATCAATTTCTCATGGTCTGTTTGACTCTGCTTAGGGACTGTATCTCCCTGTGCCTCACTTTCCCCTCAGTGAGGTAAAATGAATATTTGACTGCTAAGCTGACATTGTACTGATCATAAAATATTCACGGTACCTCACATAAACATTGGGAAGGAAAACTGCTCAAATAAGAGGCATTTGTTATTGATGGACTTCATGAGAGAATCCCTTGGGCTGATCCCGGGTGGATGAGCAACTGCCAGGGGAATCTTTACTCCTGCTCCTCCCTTGGGACACTAACCTTTCCCTGGACTCTCCTAAGTCCCCCAGAACAGTCAGCTAATAATCTGTGGAGCTTGTCCAGTTGTGCTCTCCACACACAGTCTCAGGAGAAGAACCAGGCTCCATCTCTGACCATTCTTGGCTCATAGGGTTGAGCCCCAACTGGTGACCAGCTCAAGAGCCTTGTGACTCTGGCACATGGGAAACTGTTGCTCTCACTCAGCCCTTCCCAGAGGCATAACCCAACCAGACACAGACTCACCAGGGTCTCTGGAGTCAGGATATTGTGACTTGGGCCTGGAGAGGGGCTGCCCAGTTGAGCTTCTCTGTGAAGAACCCAGGGAGCCCCTCAGGCCAGGTCCTTACAGAGCCCTGCAGGGTCTATCTCACGGTCTTGATCAGGGAAAGGGGCCCAGGGACCTGGACTGAGACTGGTCTCCCTCTGCTGACTCACTCCCATCAGATTGGTCCTTTTCTCTGTGGTGAACGTCTGTGGGGCTGAAATCTGGGAAGGGAACTCTGACCTTAGGAAGATTGTCTCCACTGGGTGTGTCCTGCACTAAATGCCCAAACCCAGCCTGGGACACGATGCAGGGGGGATGGATAGAGTCCAGGGCTGGAAATCCTGTGTGTGAAGTAGAGTTCACCCCACCCGACACCTACAGGTCAGAGAGCAATCACTCACGGTATACATTGAGTCGTCCAAATCCTGTTACTCTTGATTTTGGAAGGACGGCTACTGCGATGTAGTTTCCTTGGTCCCTCGGAGTGACTTTTCTTATGGTCAGGGATCCGTCAAGTTTTGCTATCTCTCGACCAGTGTATTTAGGCCCTTTTACTTGTCCACTTAAGTGCCATGCAATAACCCCAATTAAATTAGAGAACTTAATCTCTAGTCCCCTGTACCACAGATAGCCTGAAACTTCAGGAGGAGTATCGATGGTACGTAGAATCACATCCTGCCCTTCAGCAACACTGGTTGTGACAATACCAAATCGCCCAGTGGTGGGCGGGATCCAGAAGGCTAAGAGGAAGACGAGAAGGGAGAGAGAAATTGATCAGTATTTTTATCTATGTATTGGGATAGAGAGATGAGGCATTTCTCTTCATCTCTCAGCCTTGGTCTTCGTGTGATTTCATGTGTGCATCTCCTTGGTTAAGGTCAGCAACATGGCCACCGTTGCTTCAGCACCTCAGAACCTATGCTTTTTGTTTTGAATTCTCTTTCCGTGCTATCTGTGATGCTGTCCTCCTTACTGCCCTCAGATCCCTGTTGACACTCAGCGCCCTTCCTGGAATACCTTCCCTGACCACGTCCTCTAAAGACCCTCTGTCTTCACTCTCTGACCTGTCCCCACTCAGTGCCCTTCAGGCCACTTGTGGGAACCTGATGTCACAAGTAGATCTCTTCTCCTCTGTTTTCTCCACGTATAGTGTGAGCTGCATGAGGGCAGTGGATTTTGTGATCTTATACCCCCAGTGCCTGGAAAAGGCTGCAAACACCTGTGGGTGCATGAATGAGTGTTCCCAGGCTTGACCACATGCCATGTTGTATTTTCCCATATTTGCAATTGGTGGTGGGGACAATGTTTAGCACCCCTTGTTAAATGTTTCTGGTATCACCTGGAGTAAATTTTTATTAATGTGGTCAGTTTTCAAAATTCAATACTCTAAGATGAATAACTTAGCAAATGAACCACAACTGAGGTTTTCCTGCCCCTCACCACTTCCACATCATAAGGTTTCCTGTTGCTGAGCCCCTTCTCTCATCCTATTCTGCGCCCCTGTGCTTTCACTCAGGTCCAAAGAGAAGTCCTTCCTCCCCTCCCAGAGTGCTGTCCTCCCCAGGAGATCTTGGCCACTCTCCCACTCCCAACCTCCCTTCCATTCCCAGGAGGTGTCCCCTCCTTACCAGCCAGCAGGAGCGCCAGCCAGGGAACAAGTCCTCTGTGGGCAGAGGCTGCAGGGAACTCCATGGTGACTGCTGCCTGCTCTGTCCCTCCCTCTGAGAGAAGAGCTCGAGGTCCAGTAAGGCTCCCAGGCACCTCTGTCCAGACTGGTGCGATGTGTGCTGAGCCTCCTCCTGGGGCAAGATAACCTCCCTGGTCATGTGGCCAGGGCGGGGTGAGAGCCCAGAACCCTCCCTCTCCCTCCCCTCATTTTTGCCAACCCTGTTGCCCCTATCAGTTTACCTTTTCTCTGTATTTTGATTCACTGGAAAATGCTGAAGCTTCTGAAAACACACAGTCATAAAAACACAAACACACACATGCACAGACACGTGCCCTGAAAAGCACTGGTCATTCTCCACAGCTCCCTGTCAGTGCACATTTAACTTTTCCCTTCAGAGCAAGAGGTCTGGGCCTCCCTCAGCAAAATTGTCAAGGGATGCCCCGGCTCTACATTGGATCTCCTGTGAAACTAGTAAGGATTGGGATGCCCAGGTGACATTTTTGAAAGGCTGCTTCAGCAGCTGCCCAGCTTGCATGGATGCCAGGATGAGACCCTATGATGTGAGGTGGGGACCCTGCCCCTCTTCTGTGCACAGGGAGGGTCTCCACATCCTGTTAAAATGCATATTCTGACTGAGGAGGTGTGCAGTGGACCAGAGACTCTGCATCTGACAAGCTCTCAGGGGAGGTGGGTCTTACTGGCCTGTGGAGCCCACTTGCAATAACAAGGCTGATGAAGGCACATGTCCTCTTGAGAGGATGACCCCTCAACCCAGCATTGGCCCCTGCTTCATCTTGGTCTTCGGTCTGTCTGCACAACACAGAGTACCCCAAGGCCCAAAACTGGGGATTATTTCTGGTTGTGATACCGAAACCCAGCTGGGCACCAGGTCTTCCCCGTGTTTTCAAATGTGCTGGGAAGTTGGGATTTCCTCCCAGCAGGAAGGCCACAGAGGTGACTGGCGGTGAGAAGGGGTGATGCTAGGTGATGACTGCAGAGGGGACCCTCCCTCTATCTCAGGTTTTCACCAGCCTGGCCATTGTTTCTAGAACAGAGACCCCATCACCACACATCTCAGAAGGACATGCAGTTTCCAGGTGTGAAGCAAGGACTGTGGTGGGAGCTCAAGTCGCTGTGGACTCCATGGTCCTTGGGAATGTTTTCAAGGAGACCCTCCCTCTCTTTGTTGGTTGACCCTGTCCATGTCCTCCCTTACTATTCGGGCAGCCTCTGCCCTCTGCCTGGGGGACTTTTTTGAGGTCACCTTTCCTTACCCATGTGTGACTTCAGTTATGATATGGGGAGCAACATAGAGATCCCAGAAAAAGCAGCAGCCCCTGGACCCTGTCAAGGTAAGAAATGTCCAAATCGGTGGAGGATTGTTATGAGTATTTAAGCTGAATTGATGTCATATGACTGCAAGCAAGATCTCAAATCCTGAGAAGAACAGTTTTGTAGCTTATTTTATACATTATATTCAAAGAAGAAGATGAAAAAAGTTGCATGAAATCTCTTGGAAAGTGAGGGAAAGGATAGCAAAAAGATCTCTAGAAATAAATAGAAAGACAAATGGTGAAACACGTATTATTTTTGCATTGGAGGGTCCAGGATAGTTAACATTTACAGCAGGTACAGAGGCTGTACAGGGAACCAGGCAACATGGGCGCTCTGTGGTCTTGTATTCTGGCCCCATAGCCTCTGCCTTCAATGGGTCTAGCAAAAGAAATTTGCTAGAGGAATGTGATGTCAAAGGTATGTTATCCAGGATGCATCAGAACAGGGAAAGGGCTCACTTAACGTAAAGTCTGACATTTGCTAAGGAAGCTGTGGGCCTGTGACATAACTCCCTGCCATCACCTGCCCAGTTAGGCATTTGTGATCAGACCACACTGTGCGTCACTGAGCTTGTCAGGACTGCCATGCAGCCCCTTGGGCTTATCAGGTTTCTTGCACAGCCCCTTTTTCCTTCACAGTTCCTGGAAAGAGCAGGTGGGACAGCGCAGGCAAGATGGAAGGGTCCAGAAAAAGCTATTAGTCAGGGAATGGATATAGGTCTCCTTCTGCACCTCCTTAGCCAAAGTCCAGTTCAAGTGTGCATTTCCTGTGTTTTGTAGGTGTGTGCCAATATCGCCCCCTAGAAGGCAAAAGGAGACCTGCAGGCAATGTCAGGTGCTGCACTAGCAATGCTGACCAGGCTCCAGAAGGTGGGAGCTCACTGTGAGCGCTGGACAGAGGTGAGCTCTGACCTCTAGACTAAGAACCAACCAGCTAGGGCCCAACCCTGTGCGTCTCCCAGGGCAGGCTTGGCCTTGTCCAGAGTATTATGAGTGAATTGTCCCGAAAGCTGCCCCCTCTGGTGGATATGCTGTTTCAGGAGGATGTGCTTTCCAGGTTTTCAAAGCCAGGGCCTGGTGAGGGATCTTTTGTGAGAGGGATAATGTGCTCCCACAGACTAAGAAGGCCCATTCTAGGAAGCCTTAGTGTAAGTATTTGTCTTGCTGAACAACGGACCATTGGGGATGGGCCAAGACTGTAACCTTGGATGGAAATCAAGGCTGAATTTTCTCAAAAGTGAAAAGCAGGTAAATGGGAGGCAGGCAGGTTCCATGGACCTTCACTAAGAAAAACAGTCTGGATTATTTCTAACCTATAATCCAAGTTTTGCTCTCTGTCTCATTTCTCTGTCTTTTGCCTCTAGTATGACATTTACGCATAGTTTGAGGGCAACCTGTACATCTCTTCAATTATTATCATCTGACCACGAGAGGGGTTCCCATTTACTATGGCCCCTATATTTCCCATTGGAAACACTCAATTGCTATTCATTATTAATCTGATTGCTGCTGATTTTGCTATTGGAAGCTATAATCTTAAGGTTTATGCAGAAACAAGGCTGTAAGAATACAATGCTATAAATTACAATTACCATCTAAACATTCCAAAGTCAAGGAAGAGAGTAAGAGTTTAATCATATATAAATTTATATATAAATTTAACATATAAGATATATGAATTTCCTATATCTCAGCAGCTGTTATATAGGACCTTGTTTGTAAAGCTTCTATTTTAATTAATATAGTTAGTAATCCTTGCTAGGTTAAAGTCCAAGAATATGCCCATAATCAGGTTCTAGCATTCATACAAAAAAAATATCTCTCTCAACATTTCTTTTCCACTACCTTTCTACATCTTCCCTAGATCTTCTTGGTTTATCGCTTTTTAGTCATTAAAAAATAACCAACTTATGAAAACATGCTCAAAGTCGCTAATCATCTGAGAAATGCAAATCAAAATGATAATGAAGTACCATCTCACACTGTCAGAATGACTATCATCAACAAATCAACAAATGACAACTGGTGGCAAGGATGTGGAGAAAAAGAAACCTTCGTGCACTGATGGTGGGAATGCAGACTGGTGCAGCCACTGTGGAAAACAGTATGGAGTTTCCAAAAAAAAAATTAAAGATGGAACTTCCATTTGTCCCAGTAATTCCACTTCTAGGATTATATCCCAATATGAATCTATAGATTGCTTTGTGTAGTATGGGCATTTTAAAGATGTTGATCCTACCAATCCATGAACATGGTATGTTCTTCAATCTGTTCATGTCTTCCTCTATTTCTTTTTTCAGTTTCCTGTAGTTTTCCTTTTATAGGTCCTTTACCTCCTTAGTTAAGTTTATTCCTGGGTAATTTAAATTTTTTGGTGCGATGGTAAATGGTGTTGCTTTTTTAGTCTCTCTTTCTTTAAGTTCACTATTGGTGTATAAAAATACCATAGGTTTTTTGACATTAATTTTGTATCCTGCTATACTGCCAAATTCATTTATTAAGTCTAATAGTTTTTCGATGGAGTCTTTCTAATGTTTTAATGTATAATATCATATCATCTGCAAATAAGGACAGCTTTACTTCTTCTTTTCCAATTTGGATGCCTTTTATTTCTTCGTCTTGTTGAATTGCAATGACTAATACTTCCAGTACTATGTCGAACAGGAGTGGTGAGAGTGGGCATCCCTGTCTTGTTCCTGTTCTTAGGTGAAATGGTTTTAGTTTTTGCCATATTTCTGATAATTTTTATCAAAAATAGGTGTTGAATTTTGTCAAATGCTTTTTCTGCATCAATTGATATGACTATGTGATTTTTATCTCTCAATTTGTTTATGTGATGTATCACGTTTATTGATTTGTGGTTATTGTGCCATCCTTGTATCCCTGGTATAAATCCTACTTGGTCATGGTGTATGATCTTTCTACTGTACTGCTGAATCTGATTTGCTAGAATTTCTTTGAGGATTTTGGCATCTACGTTCATGAGGGATATTGGCCTGTGATTCTCTTTCATTGTGTTGTCTTTATCTGGTTTTGGTATTAGGTTGATGCTGGCTTCATAGAAGGAGCTTGGAATCGTTCCTTCCACTTGAATTTTTTGGAAAAAAATCAAGTATGAGGAGGATAGGTTTTAGTTCTTCTTTGTATATTTGGTAAAACTCCCCTGTTAAGCCCTCTGGCCCTGAGCTTTTGTTTGCTGGAAGCTTTTTGATAATTGCTTCAATTTCTTCCATCGTTATTGGCCTATTCAATTGTTTAGATTCTTCCTGATTGAGTTTTAGAAGGTTGTATTTTTCTTGGAATCTGTCCATTTCCTCCAGGTTGTCCAGTTTGTTGGAATAGAGTTGTTGATAGTATTTTGTATTTTGGTTGGGTCTGTTGTTATTTCTCCTCTTTCATTTCAGATTTTCTTGATTTAGGTCCTCTCTCTTTGCTTCTTGGTGAGCATGGCTAGAGGTTCATCAATCTTGTTTATCCTTTCAAAGAACCAGCTCTTGGTTTTGTTGATCACTTATATATATATTTTTGGTCTCTATGTCATTTATCTCTACTCTGGTATTTATTATTTCCTTCCTTCTGCTTACACTGGGCTTTTCTTGTTGCTTTCTTTCTAACTCTTTGGGTTGCTGGGTTAGGTAATTTATTTCCATTGTTTCTTGTTTTTAGCAGTAGGCTTGCAGAGCTATGAACTTCCCTCTCAAGACTGCTTTCGCTATGTCCCATAGATTTTGGATTGTTGTATTTTCATTGTCATTTATTGCCAAGATACTTTTTATTTCTTCTTTGATTGCTCTAGTAACCCAGTCATTGTTTAATAGCATGCTATTTAGTCTCCATGTGGTTGATTTTTTTGGATTGTTTTTATTGTAGTTGATTTCCAGTTTTATGCCACTGTGATATGAGAAGATGCTTGGTATGATTTCTATCCTCTTGAATTTGAAGAGACTTCGCCCATGTCCAAGAATATTGTCTATCTTTGAAAATGAGCCATGAGCACTTGAGGTATATTCTGTGCCTTTGGGGTGAAATGTTCTGAAGATGTCAATTAATTCCATCTGGTCTAGTGAGTCATTTAGGATTGATGTTTATTTGCTGATTTTTTGTTTAGAGGATTTGTCCAATGGTGATAGTGGGGTATCAAAGTAACCTTCTATGACTGTATTGCTGTCAATCTCTCCCTTGATATCTTCCAGAAGTTTCTTTATGTATTTGGGTGCTCCTGTATTGGGTGCATATATGTTTACCAGTGCTATTTCTTCTTGTTGTATTGCTCCATTTAGTGTTATGAAGTGGCCTTCCTTATCTCTTTTTAAGTCCTTCACTTTGAGATCTAATTTTTCAGATATAAGTATTCCTACCCTCGCTTTTTTTTTTTCATTTCCATTTGCCTGAAAAATCTTTTTCTATCCCTTCATCCTCAGTCTGTGTGCATCTTTTTTTCTGAGGTGGGTTTCTTATAGACAGCAGATATATGGATCATGCTTTCTTATCCAATCTCTTACCCATGGGTCCTCAAACTTTTTAAACAGGGGGCCAGTTCACTGTCCCTCAGACCGTTGGAGGGCCAGACTATAGTTTAAAAAAAAACTATGAACAAATTTCTATGCACACTGCACATATCTTATTTTGAAGTAAAAAAAAACAAAAGGGCAAAAACACCCGCTTCTGGCCCACAGGCCGTAGTTTGAGGATGCCTGCCCTAGAGGCACGAGAGTGGATGAGAGAGACAAACTAGACATTATTGCTGACGTCCAACTATTTATTTGACAACTAGTATCTAAAAGGTACTTCAAGATGCCCTAAGATCCTGATCACCACAGAACTTCTGACCTCAATGCACTCCTCCAGATTTTTCCTGGATCTCTTTCTCTACACCCCACATCTAATCTTTCAGCAAATCCACTTGATTCCATGCTTTCAACAAATACAGAAACTGACCCCTTCTTCCTACACTTGTCTGACCACCCTCACCTTTCACTTGGATGACTGCTCATGCCTCCTCACTGGGCTCCCTGCCCTCCACCCAGCAGCCACACAGGTGCTAAGGAAAGTAGGCTAAGGTGAACATCCTGATTCTTTTTCGAAAGCAAGTTTTGCTGTCTGAATCTATGGCAGAAATGTCGGTGAGGGGTCGTGGACAGAGGTCAAAAGTTCTTTCTGAGTTTTCTTTCTTAAAAGCCTGACATCAATATCCAAAAATAGGAACTTCAGAAAGGCTAAATTTTGGATGGCTTCACTAAACACAGATCACTTACTCCAACTGGGGCTCTGAGCCCTCCAGAGGCTCCTCAGATCACTCAGAGGGAAGCCAGACTTCTGGCTATGACCCCTCCCTCTCTGACTCCATCTCCTCTCATCTCCAGCTCTGTCTCCTCCAACCAGCTTGTCTCCTTTTTGCTGCTCCAACATTTTTAAATGGAAAGAAATAAAAACACTCCACACATGCCTTATTTCACTCTAACGTGCTAGCACATTATTACTGTTGTTGCTGTGTGGGTTACTGGTTGACTCCCCCACCAGCATGCCATGTCCATGAGGACTGGGATTTTGTCTTGTTCTGACACCTGCACCCCCAGTGCTTAGAGCATTGTCAGCAGATGGTGAGCAAAGAATGAGTAAAGAAGTTACACATGTGATCATGGTTGAAACGGTGAAATATGGAGCGTCATGATCTCACATAACTGGGATTCTGACTTAGATTGAGGGACCAGGGAGACTTTCCTGAAGAGCGGCATCTAATAGAGGGAGAGCCCACGTTAACCTAGAGCTTATGGCGGGGGGGCGGGGGGGGAGTGCAGGAGTAAGAGGTCCAGGCAGAGGACACAGCAGTTGCAAAGGCCAGGAGGTGGGAAAGTCGAGGGAAGTAAATGAGTTAAACTGACTCCTTTGTTTTGGGTGATTAAATGAACTAATAGACATGAAGTGTCCAGTACACAGTGTGTGCTGGAGAAAGGCCAGCTGTTGTCATTATTGCACATCCAGGATGTGACCAATTGGGAAAAAAAATAGCAGACCACTGCACCAGCTCCAGTGGCTGCTTTCTCAACAGGTAGGTCAGCCCCGCTGGTGTTCCTCAGCCCAACCTAAACTCACACATAGAGAGCCTTCCTACATTACACTCTCGGTGACATTGAACTCAAAATGCCTCACACCCCCAAAACTCCCAAGCTGTACAGTTTCCCATCCTGACTCTGAACAAACCCCATCCCTCCATGACCCCTTCCTATGCTCCCTTCTGCTTACCCTCAATCCAACTTTGGCCAGGTCTCCAAAACTTCCCACCAAATACCCCAGAGGCCACAATGAGCAGGAAACAAAAGAGAACCAAAGTAGAGATTTATTTCCATCTCCCAGGTTCTTCTTGTTGACTCTCTAAGGCCAGGCACATAGAGTTTGCAAAGCAAAAACAAAAAAGAGATAAAGAATGAGGACCCTGATGTTTGGCCTAAGTTCTGGTCATGGAGGACTGGAAACAGGGTCGTCCCCTGTAAGCCTGCAGGTGGCTGACATCACAGGGACCTGCATATTTACTGCAGTTGTTCTTTTATCACTGAATATTTGTTTAATTCTCTGTGATATTGTTCTTTGAAGGTGCCGTGAAAATGAATATGGAATGAGAACACTTTTGATGGTTAGGTCATGTCTTCTCAGATCTGGTGCAAAGGCCACTCAGAGGCAACCTGGGAAATATCTGGGAAGACATGCCATCTCCTACTGTGAAAGCCACGTCAGAAGAGAGAAGGCAAAGTGGGAAACATTTATTTGGAGGATTGTAGCCACATAAGGAAAGAAATGGGAAATTTTGAAAATATGATAAGGATTGACACTAAGATGACAGGTTCTGCTAATTACAGTAGATGATGTCAAAGTAAAACTTGAGCCAGACAAATGTAGGGAGGCAAGAAAGTCCTTATTCAAGACCATGCAATAGGGTAGTGAGACTGACCTCAACACCACTGAAATAAAAGGCTGGGGAGATTTTAAGAACAGGAGAAGGAATCGTAGGCATCTGTGATTGCTTACTGGACTGACACAAAAGATAAATAAAACTCATGAAATCCTGACAGGAGGGTTTTCATTATTTTTATTATTGTTACATTTAAACCTCACTCAAGGATAAGTTTTTATTGATGAGAGAGACAAACAGAGAGAGAGAGAGAGAAGAGAGAGAGAGAGAGAGAGAGAGAGAGAGAGAGAGAGAGAGATGAGAGAGAAAATAACCAGTTGCCTCCCATAAACCTTGACCGAGGATTGAACATGTGATCTTTAGGTGTTCAGGACAAAGTGCCAACCAATTTGGCCACACTGGTGAGGGTAAGCAGGTTTTTTTACATCTTGGTTTCAAATGTTCCCTCCCAAGTTCGGCTCCTATCCTTCCTCAGAGACTGAGACACAGAAAACAGGAGAATTAAATTTTAACAGAATGGACTCAGACCTTCTAGGCAGATATTCTATGAAACATATGCCTGGCAAGAAGTTGTGTTTTTTAAAAACACACTTTTATTGATTTCAGAGAGAGGTAGGGAGAAGGGGAGAGACTTAGAAACATCAATGATGAAAGGTAATCATTGATTGACTGCTTCCTGCACACCCCTACTGGGGATAAAGCTTGAAACCCAGGCATGTGCCCTGCCTGGGAATTGAACCATGACCTCCTGGTTCCCGGGTTGATGCTCAAACACTGAGCCATTCCAGCCGGGAAGCAAGAAGCTTTTAAGGAGACTTAGGTATATTTCAAAAGGACAGCGAAACAATCTGCAATTACAAATTGCAGTTACATTCCTAAAGGAAATGCTCTAAAAAAGTAGAGGTAAGAGGCCTAATCAGGAAGAAAGGTTAGAGACTCTGAGGGAATAATGAGGCCTCTGGTTTATAACACAGCTACTTTCTGCACAGCGGAGGGAAACACAACTGCATCATTTCAGCCAAGACCCAGCTTACATCGCCACAGTTCCTGCAATTTGTAAAGAAGTGCAAGTTCCCAGCCATTTATAAGTAGATGCAAAATAGCTAAGAGACTGAACAGAGATAGCATCTGATCTCCCAGAAGGCTGTGCTTCTGGAGTTTTCCATGGAGACATTACATTTCTCTCTACAGTCACCTTCCCTTTGATCAAACGTCATCTCCAAGGAAGAAGAGTATTTTGATCCTATCACATATATGGCAGGTGTCATTCAATTTGGCCTGATTAATGACCTAAGTGCAGAGGAACTGACATTCACCTTATAGTTTGCTCTGATGCAGGTTTTCCTATGAAACCTGAGATGGGAGATTTAACAGCCTCTTGAGGTTAGGCGGAAGATGCCCTCCTCTCACACAGATTACAAGTCTTCATCAGGTCAAAATTAGCTCCATAAAAGGTGAGTTTGTTTATAATTCTGTTTGAACTAGGACATTTGCTAAGCTTTGCTTGTATTACCAATGTTTCCAACTCTATTCCATCAAAAAGAGGACAGGGTGCTATTGAACTTATGCAAATAAGTCTAGTGCCATAACCAAAAGAATACTCCAGAGGGCATTAGTAATTTGGGGGAAGACAAAGGTCACTGTTGAATCTCACATAGGTGTTCTCTTGTCTATTCCCATCATCACCAGTGTCCAGGCACCCTCAACATGTCTCCCTGGAAATGAGAGAGACCTCAGATTCCTGTGAAGCACATGGTGTCCCCTTCCATTGTGGAGATGATGCAAATGGGACCAACCAGAGATGGGATCCAATGTGGTATGTTACCTTACATCAACAATAATGACAATGCCAGCTCACATTTTTTTGTATTTATTGATTCAAAGCAAGTCTTCGACGCAATTTCCACCACCACAAGAAACCTAGTAGGTACTTTTATTTTATTTTTTTTAGTTTATGAACATAGAGCAAGGGAGGAGGATCACTAGTACTTGACATCTAACTCTACAGGCGCACTTTCAATGTAGCTGATGGGGTTTGGATATTTTACACTGGTAGTTCCCAGTATCCTCTCTCCTGACAGGGTGCATGGTGAGGGTTCTGTCATCCTGGGACAGCGTCATCCTTACCCTGGGCCACAGACTCGTACCATTGAATAACCAGTAGGTGGACCTCACTCTTGAGTAGCAAGTCATGACCACCGGATCCTCATTCTCTGTGACTGTGGTGTTGCTGGATAGGAGTATGGGCACACTCAAAAGCCCTATGAAGAAATAGAGGGTGAGAATGGTTGAGTGCGGGCTTGAGACCTGGGGCCATGCTCCTGCCTCAAAGATCTCAGCCCTGACTCTGATTGTTATGAGGATAATTTGGTTCCACAATAAAAATTAATTCTAAATTTGCCATCACTCACCAGACCAAATCTACCCCTAGAACTGAAGACACCTAAGAAGGAAGGATATGAACCAATGATTGATCTAGGGAGCCAAAGACATCTAATAAGGCCACTGGGATTGGAGGAAAAAGGAGGCTATGGCTGCAGATAGACCTCAAATGACTCAAATCAATTTCTCATGGTCTGTGTGACTCTGCTTAGGGACTGTTTCTCCTTGTGCCTCACTTTCCCCTCAGTGAAGGAAAGTGAATATTTGACTGCCAGGCTGACAAAGTACTACTCACTAAATATTCACAGTATCTGACATAAATTTTGGGAAGGAAAACTGCTCAAATGAGAGGCATTTGTTATTGATGGACTTCACCAGAGAATCCCCTGGGCTGATCCCTGGTGGATGAGCAGCTGCCAGGGAAATCTTTACTCCTGCTCCTCCCTTGGGACACTAATCTTTCTCTGGACTCTCCTAAGTCCCCCAGAACAGTCAGCTAATAATCTGTGGAGCTTGTCCAGTTGTGCTCTCCACACACAGTCTCAGGTGAAGGACCAGGCTCCATCTCTGAAAAGACGTAGCTTTTAAGTTTGAGCCCCAACTGGTGACCTTCTCAAGAGCCTTATGACTCTGGCTCATGGGAAACTGTTGTTCTCACTCAGCCCTTCCCAGGAGGCAAAACCGAACCAGACACAGGCTCACCAGGGCCTGTGGAGTCAGGACATTGTGACAGGGGCCTGGAGTGGGGCTGCCCGAGCTGAGCTTCTCTGTGAAGAACCAGGGAGACCCTCAGGCCAGGACCTTACAGAGCCCTGCAGGGTCTATCTCAGGATGATGGTCAGGGAAAGGGGCCCAGGGACCTAGACTGAGACTCGTCTCCCTCTGCTGACTCACTCCCATCAAATTGGTCCTTCTCTCTGTGGTGAATGTCTGTGGGGCTGGAATCTGGGAAGGGAACTCTGACCTTAGGAAGTTTGTTTCCACTGTGTGTGTCCTGCACTAAATGCCCAAACCCATCTTGGGACATGATGCAGAGGGGGATGGAGGAGAGTCCAGGGCTGGCAGTCCTATGTGGGAAGTAGAATTCACCCCACCCGACAGCAAGAGGCCAGAGAGCAATCACTCACTGTAGACGGTGAGAGATCCAATTCCAAATGCTCTTTGAAAATGTGGAAGGAGAGCTACTACCATGTAGAGTCCTTCATCGCTCGTAGTGATGTTTCTTATGGTCAGGGATCCGTCATATTTTACTGTCTCTCGACCACTGTATCCGGGCCCTGTTATATATTTAACTGAACCCAATGAAAACATCCCAATGAAATTAGAGTACTCCGCCTCTATTCCCCTGTACCACATAAAGGCTATAATATTGCGAAGACTATTGCGGATAGGTAGAATCACATCCTGCCCTTCAGCAGCACCGGATGAGACAAAAGCAATTTGCGCAGTGGTGGGCGGGATCCAGATGGGAAGAAAAAAAGGGAAAACTAGAAGGGAAGAGAGAAATTTGTCAGGATTTTGATCTATGTATTGAGATGGAGAGATGAGGCATTTCTCTTCATCTCTCAGCCTTGGTGCGCATGTGAGTTCCTGTTTGCATCTCCTTGGTCAAGGTCAGCAACATGGCCACCATTGCGTCAGCACCTCAGAACCTATGCTTTTTGTTTTGGATTCTCTTTCCCAGCTGTCTGTGTGGCTGTCCTGCTTACTGCCCTCAGATCCCTGTTGACACTCAGCGGCCTTCTTGGAAGACCTTACCTGACCACGTCCTCTAAAGACCCTCTATCTTCACTCTCTGACCTGTCCCCACTCTGTGCCCTTCAGGGCACTTGTGGGTACTTGATGTCACAAGTAGATCCCCTTTTCTCTATTTTATCTCCATATAGTGTGAGCTGCAAGTGGGCAGGGGATTTTGTGATTTTCTGCCCCCCCCCCCAGTGCTTGCAATAGGTTGCAAACACCTGTGGGTGCATGAATGAGTGTTCCCAGGCTTGACCATGTCACATGCCGTATTTTCCTATATTTGTACTTGTTTGTAGGGACAATGGTTAGCACCCTGGTTAAAATGTTCCTGCTATCACCTGAAATAAATTGGTATTACTGTGGTCATTTGTCAACATTCAATACTAAATGATGAATAACTTAGCAAATGAACCGCAACTGAGGTTTTCCTGTCCCTCACCACTTCCACATCATGAGATCTTCCTGTTGCTGAGCCCCTTCTCTCATCCTATTCTACGCCCCTGTGCTTTCACTCAGGTCCAAAGAGAAGTCCTTCCTCCCCTCCCAGAGTGCTGTCCTCCCCAGGAGATCTTGGCCACTCTCCGACACCCAACCTCACTTCCAATTCCCAGGAAGTGTCCCCTCCTTACCAGCCAGCAGGAGCGCCAGCCAGGGGACAAGTCCTCTGTGGGCAGAGGCTGCAGGGAACTCCATGGTGACTGCTGCCTGCTCTGTCCCTCCCTCTGAGAGAAGAGCTCGAGGTCCAGAAAGGCTCCCAGGCACCTCTGTCCAGACTGGTGCGATGTGTGCTGAGCCTCCTCCTGGGGCAAGATAACCTCCCTGGTCATGTGGGCCAGGGCGGGGTCAGAGCCCAGGACCCTCCCTCTCCCTCCTTTTTTTTTTGCAAACCCTGTTGCCCCTATCAGTTTACCTTTTCTCTGTATTTTGATTCACTGGAAAATGCTGAAGCCTCTGAAAACACAGTCACAAAAACACAAACACACACATGCACAGACACGTGCCCTGAAAAGCACTGGTCATTCTCCACAGCTCCCTGTCAGTGCACATTTGACTTTTCCCTTCAGAGCAAGAGGTCTGGGCCCCCCTCAGGAATATTGTCACAGGGATGCCCCGGCTCTACATTGGATCTCCTGTGAAACTAGTAAGGATTGGGATGCCCAGGTGACATTTTTGAAAGGCTGCTTCAGCAGCTGCCCAGCTTGCATGGATGCCAGGATGAGACCCTATGATGTGAGGTGGGGACCCTGCCCCTCTTCTGTGCACAGGGAGGGTCTCCACATCCTGTTAAAATGCATATTTTGACTGAGGAGGTGTGTAGTGGACCAGAGACTCTGCATCTGACAAGCTCTCAGAGGAGGTGGGTCTTACTGGCCTGTGGAGCCCACTTGCAATAACAAGGCTGATGAAGGCACATGTCCTCTTGAGAGGATGACCCCTCAACCCAGCATTGGCCCCTGCTTCATCTTGGTCTTCAGTCTGTCCGCACAACACAGAGTACCCCAAGGCCCAAAACTGGGGATTATTTCTGGTTGTGACACTGAAACCCCTCTGGGCACCAGGTCTTCCCCGTGTTTTCAAATGTGCTGGGAAGTTGGGATTTCCTCCCAGCAGGAAGGCCACAGAGGTGACTGGCGGTGAGAAGGGGTGATGCTAGGTAGATGACTGCAGAGGGGACCCTCCCTCTATCTCAGGTTTTAACCAGCCTGGCCATTGTTTCCAGAACAGAGACCCCATCACCACACATCTCAGTAGGACATGCAGTTTGCAGGTGTGAAGAGTAAGGTGTGAAGCAAGGACTGTGGTGGGAGCTCAGGTGGCTGTGGGCTCCATGGTCCTTGGGAATGTTTTCAAGGAGACCCTCCCTCTCTTTGTTGGTTGACCCTGTCCATGTCCTCCCTTACTATTCGGGCAGCCTCTGCCCTCTGCCTGGGGGACTTTTTTGAGGTCACCTTTCCTTACCCATGTGTGACTTCAGTTATGATATGGGGAGCAACATAGAGATCCCAGAAAAAGCAGCAGCCCCTGGACCCTGTCAAGGTAAGAAATGTCCAAACCTGTGGAGGATTGTTATGAGTATTTCAGCTGAATTGATGTCATATGACTGCAAGCAAGATCTCAAATCCTGAGAAGAACAGTTTTGTAGCTTATTTTATACATTATATTCAAAAAAAGATGAAAAATGTTGCATGAAATCTCCTGGAAAGCGAGGGAAAGGATAGCAGGGAGATTTCTAGAAATAAATAAAAAGACAAATGGTGAAACACATATTATTTTTACATTGGAGGGTCCAGGATGGCTACCATTTACAGCAGGTACAGAGGCTTGCAGGGAACCAGGCAACATGGGCCCTCTGTGGTCTTGTATTCTGGCCCCACAGGCTCTGCCTTCAATGGGTCTAGCAAAGGAAATTTGCTAGAGGAATGTGATGTCAAAGGTATGTTATCCAGGATGCATCAGAACAGGGAAAGGGCTCACTTAACGTAAAGTCTGACATTTGCTAAGGAAGCTGTGGGCCTGTGACATAACTCCCTGCCATCACCTGCCCAGTTAGGCATTTGTGATCAGACCACACTGTGCGTCACTGAGCTTGTCAGGACTGCCATGCAGCCCCTTGGGCTTATCAGGTTTCTTGCACAGCCCCTTTTTCCTTCACAGTTCCTGGAAAGAGCAGGTGGGACAGCGCAGGCAAGATGGAAGGGTCCAGAAAAAGCTATTAGTCAGGGAATGGATATAGGTCTCCTTCTGCACCTCCTTAGCCAAAGTCCAGTTCAAGTGTGCATTTCCTGTGTTTTGTAGGTGTGTGCCAATATCGCCCCCTAGAAGGCAAAAGGAGACCTGCAGGCAATGTCAGGTGCTGCACTAGAAATGCTGATCAGGCTCTAGAAGGTGGGAGCTCACTGTGAGCCCTGGACAGAGGTGAGCTCTGACCTCGACTAAGAACCAACCAGACAGGGCCCAACCCTGTGTGTCTCATACCTTCTGACTGCATCCCAGGGCAGGCTTGGCCCGGTGAGAGGACTGGCTTTGTCCAGAGTATTATGAGTCAATTGTCCAGAAAGCTGCCCCCTTTGGTGGATATGCTGTTTCAGGAGGATATGCTTTCCAGGTTTTCAAAACCAGGGCCTGGTGAGGGCTCTTTTGGGAGAGGGTGCTGGCCTGGATGGTTGATCCCCAAAATGCCCTCTTTGTTTTTCATCACAGCATCCTGTCCCCTGTCTGTCATCTGCTCTAAACCTCCCCCAAGGCCTAGGATCTGGAGCAGCTCCATATGGAGTGTCAACCAGGAAACTCAAAGGGTTCATCTGTTAGGGGAGTTGAGGCCCCCGTGGGACTCTCAGCACCTCTGAGATGGAAGCAACCCCAGATCCTGGGTTCTCCTTTCCCATCCTGCTGAGGAAGTTCCCCTTGTTCCCCAGGACACCGTGGGCTGGTGAGATGTCTTTAGGGGCCACAAGTAGCTGTATCCACATCTGGGATCTGGGGGATGGGAGTCATCCCCTAATTTCCTTGAGGTGAGGGTGAGCACCCTCCTGCCTTGGTAGAAACTCTACCTGGGATGGAGATTCCAGAGTGTCTGCCAGATCAGGGATCTGTGATAAAAGGAAGAACATGGGCTGCTTTCCTGGCCCTGAAGAGATGAGGGGTGGGGAGAGTTGTGATTTCCTGGCAATGAAATCAGAGTGGTCTGACCCCTCACTCTTAGGAGGTTCCTGTCCCCCTTTCCTGACTATAAGTGGGGTAAACACCTGACTCTGGGACATCCCCGCGTAAAAAGGGGCTGTGGCCTCCTCCCAGGCTGACACCAAACCTTCAGATGGATAAGGAACATGATCTGACTGCAAGTGTCACACAGGGTGACAGGCTTCCATTTTATGGTTTCCCGAATCCAATGAATGACTATTTACTAAGTATCTGTGGTGTTTCAGGTCAGGGCTAGGCCCTGGGAATGCCACAGAGAGCAGAAAATACTTGGGCCCTGCACTCGTGGAGTTTAACTTGTAAGGAGAGACAGGGTCTCAGATAAACTTTCCATAAACATTTGTGTAGAAAAGTCTTTCGCACAAAGAATTAGGGGCTTATAAAATTATTAAATGGCTAGAGAAATGGGAGTTAAAGAGTTGCCACTGAAAGTCAGGTTTTAAGGTCACGCTGGCACAGCCCCCTCCTACAGGTAAGGAATGAGCTGTGTCTGCCAGAGGCCACCCATCAGTCAACACAGTAGCAGAAATAAGATGCCCATCTCCTTTCCAGCTTCCAAATTACACACAAGTGCATCTCAGAGGCTGAGTTTAATTCCCATCTGGACTCTCAATCACAAGGAGTGGGGGAATGGAGTCTTTAACCTTTCAGTCTACCTGATATAGGAGGGAACACGGAAAGGGGTGGGACATAAATTCCAGGTGCCAATACATGGCGTGTCTGAGTCCACATGCAGGCTGTGGGACTCTAGGCAACTGGTCCCACCTCAAAACCTTCAGTGTCCCTATGTGATATCACAGAAAGATATTTCGTGATATTTCCTGGTTCTTAGAACTGGGCAACAAAAATATTTGGAATTTTATGATTTATAAGGGTGATAAGAGTGTCTTTTACGGTGATGAAGAAACTCTGACAGGCCTCTGGATAGGTGCAAGGCAAGGGCAGGTTACTATAAAGACAGAACCTTGCTTGGAAGCTGGAATTGCCCTAAAGAGATGAGGGTACCTAAAGTGTGTAGGAACTTTTGGCTGCCATGTAAGAAGTGTTTAAATCTGTAGATTATTTTTGTGAGTTTATTTGAGCCAAAATGATGAGAATTGCTAGAAAGCCAAAGCTCAATGGACTGAGAAAATGCTTCAGAAAATGGGAGTTTTACTTCTGATGTTGTACATTACATTCAAAGCAGAAGGCTTAAGGGATTACAAGAAATCCATTGGTGAAATATTAGAAGGCAGGAGAAAGCAAAGTGGACAATCCCTGTGATTGGATAAAAAGTAAACTAAGTAGACACATTCTAATTTTTCATGGATGGGTGCAGAATAGTTAACAGTTAACAATTAACACGATGACAATAACAATCAGGGGTTCTGTAGTGCAGTAGAAAGTCTGGAAATAAAGAAATTACACAAACATTCCATAGGTATGCTACTGTAGACAGGCTCCATTAAACTAAAGATTGGCATTTGTTAGGGAAGAGATTGGCCTAAGACAGTGATGGTGAACATATGACGCGTGTCAGCACTGACACGCGTAGCCACTTATGATGACACGCGGCCGCTGAGGCAGCCGCATGCCGAGGATGAAACATTTGCTGCTCCTGAGGATGAAACATTTGCGACTAGAGTCTTGGAGTTAACTCTCCTATGAGACATTCTGTGCCGGAGGTCTGTAGGCCAAAACAACAGAAGTCTGGCACAGAGCGTCCAGTTCTGGGACTTCTGGTTAACTCGGGATCTTTGCCCTCAGTTCCGCCGGCAGAGAAGGGAGCAGCGGAACGCAGTGGGGGACACATTTCTGGGGGCCCTGCCATTACCAGTAACCAAATAGCAGTTAAACACAGCAACCATTATCTACTGTTCTGGGGTGTCATGGATTTCTAATCCATCATTACTGAGATAAGTGAGGGGGAGGCTGGGAGAGGCAAGGGTTTGTGGCGTGCTATGGGTGCTGTTTCCCGTCATTAGAAATAGCGGCAGCCATTTTAATTCACATAAGGAACACCATCTAGCTCCATAGTGCAGACTCCATTTCACCACTATTACTCTTGTGCATCCTTATTAACCGCTATTTCTGCTTATTACTGCTGCCCTTTCCTAAAAGACAATTATATGCACCATTTTGTGGTTAGTTAGGCTAGTTAACCCCTAATTGCCTGCAGGCCTAATAAGCTATCTATAATTCTATCTCTGTCACTGCCCCCCTGATGGAGAACCCAAAAAATAAAAAACTAAGGTTAAGTAAAGGAAGTGGTAGTAGCAGTGGCCGACCCTTTCAAGAGACATGGACCGAGATGTATGGCTTTATAGAAAAAAATGGCAGATCATTTTGTGTCCTATGTACTGAAACGGTACTAAGCAGAATGTGGAATATAAATAGACATTTTGAAACTAATCATTCCCAGCTCTTGGAAAAAAGTGAGGATGAAAGGAAGGAATACATTTCCAGGCAGCTACACCTTTATAAGAGCCAATCTAATTCCATCCTTAAATTTATGAAAGGCTCTACAAATTTAACATCTGCAAGTTTGAGCATTGCTCACTCTATAGCTCAGCATGGAAAAGCGCTCAGTGAGGGAAAATTTATTAAAAAACTCTCCTAAGATGTGCACCAGTTCTATTTCACGATATGCAGAATAAAGATGCAATTATTAAGAGAATATCTGAGTTACCACACAGTAGAAATATCATAAAAGACCGATTAATGAGACTGAACACAAACATACAACATCAATTAAAGAGAGACATAAGGAAGTGTAAATATTTTTCGATCTCTCTTGATGAAACTACTGATGTCACATCACAGTAGTGATGTGATATTGGCCATTATTGGTCGATATTCTGATGGTCTCACAATGAGAGAAGAGTTGATAAAGTTAGTATCAGTGTCAACAAGTAAATCAGGAAGCAAAATATGTAAGGTTGTTATACAAACATTTCGTGACCTAAGCATTGATATCTCTAAAGTTGTGTCAGTGACGACAGATGGGGCACCAAATATGGTGGGGAAAAATGTTGGATTTGTCAAATTGTTTACAGAAGCTATTGGACATCTGATTGTGCCTTTTCATTGTATTATCCATCAGGAGGCTTTATGTGCCAAGGCAGGATTCACCGACTTAAATGACTTTATGTCAGTTGTTACAAAAATAGTTAATTTAATAGCTGCTCGCCCCCTTCACAAGCGAGAATTTTCGGCACTTTTACTGGAGGTTGATTCCACCTACAGTGGACTGCTGATGTACAATAATGGAAGATGGCTGAGCCGAGGCAAAGTTCTTGAGCGCTTTGTGGAGTGCTTTGAAGAAATGAAGGTATTTCTTGACGATAAGGATCTGGGAAACTTTCCTCAGCTTAATGATGATAAGTGGGTCAACACCCTGATGTTTTTTACAGATCTCTCTGTTCATATTAATGAACTGAACTTAAAGTTACAAGGTTTTGGCAAAAGTATTGACATTATGTTTGGATACATAAAACCTTTTGAAAGTAAAGTTAAAATTTTCAAGCGAGATGTAGAAACTAAAACTTATAAGTATTTTCCTCGAGTAACAAAGTATTTTGAGAAGGCCAGTGCAGCTGTACAAAATGAAATGGAACTCTTGCATATGAAGTACCAGCATGTTTTAGACTCGTTACTCGACCAGTTTAGTGATAGATTTAGTCAATTTAGAAGTCTAGAACAGACCATGAAAATGAGTAAGTATCCTGATGTAGTATTCTACAATAGTTTGGAATTAAATTGTTTCCAATGGATGCAAATAGATGATTTGGAGATGCAACTTTCAGAATTTCAAGACAGTATCTGGGCTCAGGTGTTTGTTGACTTGAGGTCAAAGCTTGAGAATCTGGAAAGGTGGCGCTTGGGGAATCAAGAGGAGTGCCACTATGAACAGGAAATTTGGAGTGCCTGGAACTGACTACCAGACACTTTTAGCACCCTGAAAAATATAGCAATGGCTTTACTCACAATTTTTCCCTCTACATACTTTTGTGAGGCCTTATTCTCAGCATTAAATAATATCAAAACCAACAAAAGAAACAGATTGACAGATGAAGTTAATAGCGCTTGCTTGGGCCTGAAGTGTACAAAATACCAACCTTCAATTGAAGATTTAGCCAATGAAATTCAGCAACAAAAAAGTCACTAATAGGCAGATTAGTTAAAGAATCCCCCCTCCCCCTCACTTATCTTAGTTCACGGCACCCCACACAAGCTAAATAATATCAAGACCAACAAAAGAAACCGACTGACGGATGAACAAAGAAGTCACTAAGCAGGTAAGTTAAATATTTAGTTTTTGGTTTATTAAATACAATTATATATAACAATTATACATTTATGCTACTTAAACTATAAATATCGCGAAATAATGTTTTTTCCTCAAAGTGACACACTACCCGAGTTATGCTCAGTTTTTTGGCGAAGTTTGACACACCAAGTTCAAAAGGTTGCCCATCACTGGCGGAAGACATGACTACCCACCATGGCTCGCTTTTGTTAACAACATTTTCATTTCAGATCATCCTATGTAGTTACTGTAGATCTCTGAGTTGGTAAATCCCACCTCAGGCCTTGCCTGAGCTTGTCAGGTTGAGTATGTGGCCATTTTATGACAACACTTTAAGGTTTAGGTCATAGGTCCATTTAAAGGATGCATTAATGACCAACATTTTGATTGGATAATGTGCTCCCACAGGCTAAGAAGGCCCATTCCTAGGAAGCCTTAGTGTAAGTATTTGTCTTGCTGAACAATGGGCCATTGGGGATGGGCCAAGACTGTAACCTTGGATGGAAATCAAGGCTGAATTTTCTCAAAAGTGAAAAGCAGGTAAATGGGAGGCAGGCAGGTTCCGTGGACCTTCACTAAGAAAAACAGTCTGGATTATTTCTAACCTATAATCCAAGTTTTGCTCTCTGTCTCATTTCTCTGTCTTTTGCCTCTAGTATGACATTTATGCATAGTTTGAGGGCAACCTATACATCTCTTCAATTATTATCATCTGACCACGAGAGGGGTTCCCATTTACTATGGCCCCTATATTTCCCATTGGAAACACTCAAGTGCTATTCATTATTAATCTGATTCCTGCTAGTTTTGCATTTAAAAGCTATAATCTTAAGGTTTATGCAGAAACAAGGCTGTAAGAATACAATGCTATAAATTACAATTACCATTTAAACATTCCAAAGTCAAAGAAGAGAGTAAGAGTTTAATCAAATATAAATCCTACCTAATAATATGCAAATTGACTGTACCTTTGCGACACCTAAGCCACGCCCACAGCCAAGCCACGCCCACCAGCCAATCAGGAGCAAATATGCTAATAACCCAACCAAGATGGCTACAGCCACTGAGAGCGGGAGGGTTTCCGCAGTAACAAAAGAAGCCAAGCTTTCCAAGCCTCCTGTTGCTGGCCTAAGCCTCCACTCAAGGCTACAAAGTGAATTAATTCCAACAGAAATTGCTACTGGCCGCAGAGCGAGCACCAGCCTTGGCTTTGCTCCATGCTACAAAGTTTCAATTGTAGAAGATAAATAAATTCCAGATACCAGGGCCTCCTCTTGGGTCACCAGGGGGCATGGCCGGTCTGCAAACCACCACAGGCCCCTTGCTCTGGCCGCCCCATGCCCCAAGGGAACCCCCACCCTTCAGAGCAAATCAGTCAGCCCCCACCCATGCACCAGGCCTCTATCCTATATAATAAAAGAGTAATATGCAGATTGACCATCACTGCAACACACAATATAGCTGCCCCCATGTGGTCAAAGATCCTGCCCCCATGTGGACACAAGATGGTCACCACAAGATGGCCAGCAGGGGAGGGCAGTTGGGATACACCAGGCCTGCAAGGGAGGGCAGTTGGAGGTGATCAACCCTGCAAGGGAGGGCAGTTAGGGGTGACCAGGCCAGCAGAGGAGGGAAATTGGGGGCAAACAGGCTGGCTGGGGAGCAGTTAGGCATCAATCAGTCTGGCAGTGGAGTGGTTAGGAGGTGATCAGGCTGGCAGGCAGAAGTGGATAGGGGTAATCAGGAAGGCAGGCAAGCGAGCAGTTGGGAGCCAGCAGTCCTGGATTGTGAGAGGGATGTCTGACTGCCCGTTTAGGCCCAATCCGGGGTCGGGCCTAAATGGGCAGTTGTACATCACTCAAGGGGTCCCAGATTGGAGAGGCTGCAGGCTGGGGTGAGGGACATGCACCGCCCACCCCCATGCACGAATTTCGTGCACCAGGCCTCTAGTTTATATATAAAATTAATATATAAGATATATGAATTTCCTAAATCTCAGCAGCTGTTATAGTGGGCCTTGTTTATAAATCTTCCATTTTAATTAATATAGTTAGTAATTCTTGCTAGGTTAAAGTGTAAGCATATGCCCATAATCAGGTTCTAGCATTCATACAAAAAATATCTTTCTCAATATTTCTTTTCCACTACCTTTCTACATCTTCCCTTGTTCTTCTTGGTTTATTGCTTTTTAGTCATTCAAAAATAACCAACTTATGGAAACATGCTCAAAGTAGCTAATCATCTGAGAAATGCAAATCAAAATGACAATGAAGTATCATCTCACACTGTCAGAATGACTATCATCAACAAATCAACAAATGACAACTGCTGGCAAAGAAGTGAAGAAAAAGAAACCTTCATGCACTGATGGTGGGAATGCAGACTGGTGCAGCCACTATGGAGAACAGTATGGAGTTTCCTCAAAAAAATTAAAAATGGAACTTTCATTTGACCCAGTAACTCCACTTCTGGGAATATATCCCTCAAAAACAGAAACTCCAATCAGAAAGGATATATGCACCCCTATATTCATAACAGCACAATTTACAATAGCTAAGATCTGGAAACTGCCTAAATGCCCATCAGCAGACGAGTGGATTAGAAAACTGTGGTACATCTAAACAATGGAATACTACGCTGCTGTAAAAAAAGAATTATTACCATTTGCAACAGCAGGGGTGGAACTGGAGAACATTATGCTAAGTGAAATAAGCCAGTCAGAGAAAAATAAATATCACATGAACTCACTCATTTGCAGAATATAATGAACAACAAACTAATTAACAGAAATAGAACCAGAGACATAGAAGCATGTCTAATTGATGAGGGAAGACGGGGAATGAGAGGGTAAGAGATCAAACAAAGGACTTGTATGTATGCATATGAGCATAACCAATGGACATAGACAGTAGGGGAGGGGGTGAGGGTATGTGCTGGTGGGTGGAAGTGGCCAGGGAGAGGTCAATGAAAGGAAAAGAAAACTCATGTAATACTTTAAACAATAAAAAATTTAAATTTCTTTAAAAGCATTAAAGTGGGGAGAAACCAAATGGTGGCATAGGTAAACACCTAAACTGCTGCCTCACACAACAATTTCAAAACAACAACTAAAAGACAAAAGGTCTATCACCCAAAACCACAGGAAAGCTGGCTGGGTGGAAGTTCTACAAATAGAAGGAAAGAGAAAAGAGCATTGAGACGTGCACAAGCACTGAAAAGTTGAGGTACAGAGGCATGCGAATTGGGCTGGTGGCAGACGATTGGATGTGCTCCCTTTTTTTCAACCCGAAGGGAGACAAGCTCCCAATTACTCTGAAATCCAGTTTCTAGGGAGATGCTGGAATGTCGGACATTGGGTCGGAAAATGAGGGTGACTTTCTTGCAGAGGTGCATCTAGCGATCATTGTTTACTATGGCGGGGGACACAGGGACTTGGAAATGTGGAAACACAGAGAAGGCTGACTGGCAGCCATTGCTGTTTGCCATGCCCTAGCCTAGTGACTCCCTGAGACCCCCACCCTGCACAATCTAAAAACACACCCAAGCTCTACGCAGCGACTTTTGCATATAAATGGCCTGCTCTATTGCAGCTTAACAAAACAAACTGCAACTCCAGTCAGAAAGCTCCAAAACCTCCAAACCCCAAACAAAGAGGAGAAAACTGTTGTTCCTGCTGTAGCTCCTACTGGGTGGCCTAAGACAGTAGCTGACCTGCACCCCATTAGAGATCCAGAAGCTAGTGTATCTAGTGGTCTGTGTGAGATGACACCAGATTTCAACTACTCTCATAAGGGAGGCATTCAAGAGTCAGACTCAGTGAACACCAAAGCCCCACTGAAACAAGTCCTACCCCATAAGCGTGTCTCCAACACAGCAATTGTTCCATTATAGACACAGTGGGCCTGGAGGTCAATTCCTCCCTGTGATACCAACAACAATCAAGACTTACCTACAAGGCTGTGCACACAGTCCACAAGGGGGTGCACCAAGAGTGTCCACCTCAGGTAACTGGGAGGTCAACCCATTGGACACCTAGAACACAAATCCACCCTACCAACTCAGGGAAGCAGTGAAATTGAGAAGACAAGGACACAGATCACAAACAAAAGAAATGGAGGAAAACAAATGACTGGATATAGAGTTCAAAACCACGGTTATAAAGTTTGTCAAGAATTTCATAGAAAAGACCAATAAATTTAATGAGACCCTCAAGGATATAAAAAAGGACCAACTAGAAATTAAGCAAACACTGACTGAAATAAAAAATATTATACAGAGACCCCACAGCAGACTAGAGGAACACAAAAATCAAGTCAAAGATTTGAAATATAAAGAAGCAACAAACACTCAACTGGAAAAGCAAAAAGAAAAAAGAGTCCAAAAAGTTGAAGATGGTGTAAGAAGCCTCTGAGACAACTTCAAGCATACCAACATCAGAATTATGGGGGTGCCAGAAGAAGAGAGAGAGCAAGATACTGAAAACCTATTTGAATAAATAATGACTGAAATCTTCCCCCACCTGGTGAAAGAAATAGACTTACAAGTCCAGGAAGCACCCAGAACTTCAAACAAAAGGAATCCAAAGAGGACCACACCAAGACACATCATAATTAAAATGCCAAGGGCAAAATACAAAGAGAGAATCTTAAAAGCAACAAGAGAAAAACAGTTAATTACCTACAAGGGAGCACCCATACGATTGTCAGCTGATTTCTCAACAGAAACTATGCAGGCCACACGGGAGTGGAAAGAAATATTCAACGTGATGAATAGCAAGAACCTACAACCCAAGATTACTCTACCCAGCAAAGTTATCATTCAGAATTGAAGGTCAGATAAAGAGCTTCACAGATAAGAAAAAGCTAAAGGAGTTCATCACCACCAAACCTGTGAAATGCTGACAGGTATTCTTCAAGAAGAGAAAGAAGAAGAAAAAGGTAAAGATAAAAATTATGAACAACAAATACATATCTATCAACAAGTGAATCTAAAATCAAGTGAATAAAAAATCTGAATAAACTGGTGAATATAATAGAATCTGGGGCATAGAAAGGGAGTGGCCTGAAAATTCTCAGGGGGAAAAGGGTGTGGGGGGGTGTGGGAAGAGACTGGACAAAAATTGTACACCTTTGGATGAGGACAGTGCCGGGGAGGTAAGGGCAGAGGGTGGGGTGGAAACCAAGTGGAGGGAAGCTATGGGGGAAAAAAGAAGGACAATTGTAATAATCTGAACAATAAAGATTTGTTAAATTAAAGAAAAAATAATAGAGACCAAAGGAGCATTGGGTAGTTGAGGCTTATCTGTCATTCTGAAGCTATGGGGGAAAGAGGGGTGTGGTTTGAGGCTTCAAAACGCTAGAACATTAGCATGGAGATGTGACTATCCCTCCTGGAGCTGGTCCTCCATCTCAACACGTTCTAGGCAGTTTAGTGGGAAGGTCCAATGCTTATTTCTTAAACTTTTTTTTGTCCCAATAAGGATATCAAAATCAATACCCTAAAAGGCACATCTGGGGTAAACATTCAGCTTCCCTTCACAGCAGAGCCACGACTCTTAGTAAGGTTTAAAAGTCTAACTAAAAGCTCAATCCTAGTTACCTAGTCATTGAACTAACTCATTACCAAAACAAAACCAAAAAAAAAAAAAAACCATAAAAATATTGCAACATTGCTCTTTCAGTCTAAATATGTCCACTTTTGATTTCTCATTAGAAAAAAACTGAAAGATACATTGGAATTTGGTAATAAAAAATTTCCTCATTCCTGTAGAGCAACTTGACACACTCACATCATCCATAGCTGTTCAGGAAGAACTAGGAGTCCTGAGACCCTGACTCATGTATCAGATTAGTAGGCTTTTTAATTCTTTTTTTATTATTGTTTAAAGTATCCAATCTAATAATAGACAAATATGCAAATTGACCATACCTCTGACACACCCACAAGCCACGCCCACAAGCCACGCCCACCATCCAATCAGAGCGAGCATGCAAATTAACCCAAACCAAGATGGCTACAGCCACAGAGAGCAAGGTTTCCTAGGTAACAGAGGAAGCCAAGCTTTCTGCCAGCCGTTGCAGGCCTAAGCCTCCACTCAAGCTACAAAGTTTCAATTATAGAAGGTAAACAAATTCAAACAAATGGCGGCAGAATGGAGCTTGAGAGCAGGCCAGGGTTGCCGCCGGCAACAGGGGAAGCAAAGCTTTCTGCACACCCTGGCTGGGCCCACCCGCTTTAGGCAACAAAGTTTCAATTATAACCCCAACACAAATGGCTGCAGGCCTCGGAGGGAGCCCCAGGCTTGGCTCTGCTCCAGGCTACAAAGTTTCAATTGTAGAAGGAAAATAAATTCCAGATACCAGGGCCTCCGCTTGGGTTGCCAGGGGGCGTGCCCAGCCTGCAAACCACTACAGGCCCCTCACTCAGGCCACCCCACACCCCTAGGGAACCCCCACCTGATCCCAGATGCCCTTCAGGGCAAACCAGCTGGCCCCCAGTCCTGTACCAAGCCTCTATCCTATCTAATAAAAGAGTAATCTGCAGATTGATCATCACTGCAACACACAATATCGCTGCCCCCATGTGGTCAAAGATCCTGCCCCCATGTGGACACAGGATGGCCACCACAAGATGGCCATCAGGAGAGGGCAGTTGGGAGGCACCCGGCCTGCAAGGGAGGGCAGTTGGAGGTGATCAACCCTGCAGGAGAGGGCAGTTAGAGGTGACCAGGCCGGCAGAGGAGGGAAGCTGGGGGCAAACAGGCTGGCAGCAGAGTGGTTAGGGGGTGATCAGGCTGGCAGGCAGAAGTGGTTAAGAGCAATCAGGCAGGCAGGCAGGCAAGCAGTTGGGAGCCAGCAGTCCTGGATTGTGAGAGGGCAGTCGGACATCCCTTGAGGGGTCCCATATTGGAGAGGGTACAGCCTGTGCTGAGGGACAACCCCCCTCCGTGCATGAATTTCATGCACCGGGCCTCTAGTTATATATAGTAGTACATATATCTTCTTTTTTTCCACATTGACCTTCCCCCACCATCCCCTAACCACTGTCCATGTCCTCATCCCACCTTCCCCACTATCTTGTTTCAATTGGTTGTGCTTATACGCATGCATATAAGTTCTTTGGTTGATTTCTATTACCCCCTCCCCAACAATCTGCAGCCTTCCTTCTTTAATTTGAAAGTCTGTTCAGTGCTTTACTGCCTCTGTATCTGTCTTTTTGTTCATCAGGTTATAATGTTCTTTATTTTCCATAAATGAGTGAGATCACGTGGTGTTTTTCTTTCATTGCCTTGCTTATTTCACTTAACATAATGCTCTCCAGGTCCATCCAAGCTGCTGCAAATGGTAAGAGTTCCTTCTTTTTTATAGCAGCATAGTATTCCATTGTGTAGACGTACCATAGTTTTCTAATCCACTCATCTGCTGATAGGCATTTAGGCTGTTCCAAATATTAGCTATGGTGAATTGTGCTGCTATGAACACAGGGGTGAATATATCCTTTCTGATTGGTGTTTCTAGTTTCTTGGGATATATTCCTAGAAATTGGATTACTGGGTCAAATGGCAGTTTCATTTTTAGTTTTTTGAGGAAACTCCATACTGTTCTCCACAGTGGCTGCACCAGTCTGCATTCCCCAGCAGTGCACAAGGGTTCCTTTTTCTCCAAATCCTTGCCAGCACTTATCATCTGTTGATGATTGCCATTCTGACAGCTGTGAGATAGTACCGCATTGTCGTTTTGATTAGCATATCTGGGATAATTAGGGACTTTGAACATGTTGTCATATGTCCCTTGGCCTTCCTTTTGTCTTCTTTTGAAAAGATTCTATTTAGGTCCCTTGCCCATTTTTTAAAATGGATAATTTATCTTCCTTTTATTAAGTTGTATAAGTTGCCTGTAGATGTTGGAGATTAAACCTTTATCAGTGATAACATTTGCAAATATGCTCTCCCATACAGTGGGATTTCTGGTTGTTTTGTTGATGGTTTCTTTTGCTGTGCAAAAGATTTTTATTTTGATATAGTCCCATTTGTTTATTTTCTCTTTAGCTTCCATTGCCCTAGGAGGGGTATTGGTGAAGAAATTGCTTCGGCATATGTCTGAGATTTCTCTGCCTATGGATTCCTCTAGTATTTTTATGGTTTCCCATCTTATGTTTAAGTTCTTTATCCATTTTGAGTTTGTTTTTGTGTATGCTGTAAGTTGGTGATCTAGTTTCATTTTTTTGCATGTATCTGTGCAATTTTCCCAACACCATTTATTGAAGAGACTGTCTGACTCCATTGTATGTTCATGCCTCCTTTGTCAAATATTAATTGAGCATAGTGGTTTGGGTCGATATCTGGGTTCTCTATTCTATTCCATTGGTCCATATGTCTGTTCTTGTGTCAATAGCAGGCTCTTTTAAGAACAGTGGTTTTGTAATACAGCTTGAAATCTGGTATTGAAATCCCACTTACTTTGTACTTCTTTCTCAGGATTGCTGTGGCTATTCGGCGTCTTTTTTTATTCTAGATGAATTTTTGCAAAGTTATTTCTAGGTCTGTGAAATATGTTGTTGGTATTTCAATGGGAAGTGTATTGAATCTATGGATTGCTTTGTGTAGTATGGACATTTTAATGATGTTGATTCTACCAATCCATGAAGATGGTATTTTCTTTCATCTGTTTACATCTTCCTCTATGTCTTTTTGTCAGTGTCGTGTAGTTTTCTGCATATAGGTCTTTTACCTCCTTAGTTACGTTTATTCCTAGGTATCTTAATTTTTTGGTGCGAGGGTAAATGGGATTTTTAGTCTCTCTTTCTGTAAATTCACTATTGATGTATTGAAATGCCATAGGTTTGTTGGCGTTAATCTTGTATCCTGCTACACTGCCAAATTCATTTATTAAGTCTAATAGTTTTATGTTGGAGTCTTGGTTTTTTTATGTACAGTATCATGTCATCTGAAAATAAGGATAGCTTTACTTCTTCTTTTCCAATTTGGATGCCTTTTATTTCTTCTTCTTGTGTAATTGCAATGGCTAATACTTCCAGTACTATGTTGAACAGGAGTTGTGAGAGAGGGCATCCCTGTCTTGTTCCTGTTCTTAGGGGAAATGGTTTTAGTTTTTGCCCATTGAGTATGATGTTGGCTGTGGGTTTTTCATATATGGCTTTTATTATGTTGAGGTATGATCCTTCTATTCTTACCTCCTGAGAGTTTTTATTAAGAAAGGGTGTTGGATTTTGTCAAATGCTTTTTCTGCATCAATTGATATGACTATGTGATTTTTATCTCTCAATTTGTTTATGTGATGTATCATGTTTATCGACTTGCAGATATTGTACCATCCTTACATCCCTGGGATAAATCCTACTTGGTCATGGTGTATGATCTTTCTGATGAACTCCTGGATCCGATTTGCTAGAATTTTGTTTAGAATTTTGGCATCTATGTTTATGAGGGATATTGGTCTGTAATTCTCTTTCATTGTGTTGTCTTTTTCTGGTTTTGGTATTAGGGTGATCCTGGCTTCATAGAATGAGCTTGGAAGTGTTCCTTCCTCTTGAATTTTTTGGAATAGTCTGAGGAGGATAGTTTTTAGTTCTTCTTTGAATGTTTGGTAAAACTCACCTCTGAAACCATCTGCTGCTGGGCCTTTTTGCTGGAAGCTTTTTGATGACTGCTTCAATTTCTTTGATAGTTATTGGCCTTTTGAGATGTTTAGATTCTTTCTGATTGAGTTTTGGAAGGTTGTATTTTTCTAGGAATATGTCCATTTCCTCCAGGTTGTCCAGTTTGTTGAAATAGAGTTGTTCATATATTTTAACAATCCTTTGTATTTCAGTGTGATCTGTTGTAATTTCTGCTCTTTCATTTCTGATATTGTTTATTTGCGTCTTCTCTCTTTGCTTCTTGGTGAACCTGGCTAGAGGTTCATCAATCTTGTTTATCCTTTCAAAGTCCCAGATCTTGGTTTTGTTGGTCTTTTGTACTGGTTTTTTTTGGTCTCTATGTCATTTATCTCCTCTCTGATGTTTATTATTTCCTTCTTTTCACTTACACTGGGCTTTTCTTATTGCTCTCTTTCTAACTCTTTGAGTTGTAGGGTTAGGTAATTTATTACCACTGTTTCTTGTTTTTTGCAGTAGGCTTGTAGAGCTATGAACTTCCATCTCAAGACTGCTTTCACTGTGTCCCATAGATTTTTGGATTGTGTGTTTTTATTGTCATTTGTTTCCATGATGCTTTTTATTTCCTCTCTGATCTTTCTGGTAACCCACTTGTTGTTTAATAGCGTGCTATTTAGTCTCCATGTGTTTGATTTTTTTGGATTGTTTTTATTGTGGTTGATTTCCAGTTTTATGACACTGTGATCTGAGAAGATGATTGATATGATTTATATCTTCTTGAATTTGAAGAGACTTTGCCTGTGACCTGTGGTCTATCATTGAAAATGACCCATGTGCACTTGAGAAGAATGTGTATTCTGTTGATTTGGGGTGAAATGTTCTGAAGATGTCAATTAATTTCATCTGCTCTAGTGAGTCATTAAGGATTGATGTTTCTTTGCTCATTTTTTCTTTAGAGGATTTGTCCAATGGTGATAGCAGGGTACTAAAGTCTCCTACTATGATTGTATTGCTGTCAATATCTCTCTTCATATCTTCCAGGAGTTTTTTTTTAATGTATTTTGGTACTCCTGTATTGGGTGCATATATGTTTACCACAGTTATTTCTTCTTGTTGGATTGCTCCCTTTAGTATTATGAAGTGGCCTTGCTTATCACTTTTTATGTCCTGCACTTTGAGATCTAATTTGTCAGATATAAGTATTGCTACCCCTGCTTTTATTTCATATCCATTTTCATGAAAAAACTCTTTCCATCCCTTCACCCTCAGTTTGTGTGCGTCATTTTTTCTGAGGTGGGTTTCTTGTATACAGCAGATATATGGGTCATGTTATCTTATCCAATCCCTTAACCTATATCTTTTGATTGGGGCATTTAATCCATTTACATTTAAAGTTATTATTAATAGGTACTTGATTGTTGCCATTTTTATTCTTTACCCCTGTGTTCCTTCTTCACTTCCTATTTCTTCTTTTTATAGCAGACCTTGTAGCATCTCTTGCATTGCTGGTTTGGTGGTAATAAACTCCCTTAGTGCTTTTTTGTCTGTGAAGCTCTTGATTTCACCTTCAATTATTTTCTTTAAATTTCTTTATTGATTAAGGTATCACATATTTGTCCTCATCCCCCCATTTTCATTCCAAACCCCTGCCCACACATGCCTTATTTCTCTCTAATGTGCTATCAAATAATTACTGTTGTTTCTGGGTGGGTTACTGGGTGACTCGCCCAACAGCATGCCATGTCCATGAGGACTGGGATTTTGTCTGTTCTGTCTCATACTGCACCCCCAGTGCTTAGAGCAGTGTCAGTAGATGGTGAGCAGTAGTTTGGTCTTCTTTGATAAATGAATAAAGAAGTTACACATGTGATCATGGTTGAAAGGGTGACATATGGAGCGTCATGACCTCACATAACTGGGATTCTGACCTACACTGAGGGACCAGGGAGACTTTCCTGAAGCGCGGCTGGGAAGTCAGGCCATCTCCTGCTGTGAATCCTTCCTCAGAAGAGAGGAGGAAAAGTGGGAAACACTTTTTGGAGGATTGTAGCCACAAAAGGAAAGAAATGGGAAATTTTGAAACTATGGTAAGGATTGACACTGTAAGATGACAGGTTCCACTAATTACAGGTAGATGATGTCAAAGTAAAACTTGAGCCACACAAATTTAGGGAGGCAGGAAGTCCTTATTCAAGACCTTGCAATAGGGTAGTAAGACTGACCTCAACACCACTGAAACAAAAGGCTGGGTAGATTTTGAGAACAGGAGAAGGAATCACAGGCATCTGCAATTGCTTATTGGATTGACACAAAAGATAAATAAAAGTCATGAAATCCTGACAGGAGGGTTTTCATCATTTTTATTATTATTACATTTAAACTTCACTCAAGGTTATGATTTTATTGATGAGATAGATAGATAGATTGATAGAGAGATAGATAGATAGATAGAGAAATGAGAGAGAAAATAACCAGTTGCCTCCTATAAATGCCTTGACCGATGATTGAACATGCAAACTTTAGGTGTTCAGGACAAAGAGACAACCAATTTGGCCACACTGGTGAGTGTAAGCAGGTTTTTTACATCTTGGTTTCAAATGTCCCCACCCAAGTTAGGCTCCTACCCTTCCTCAGAGACTGAGACACAGAAAACAGAAGAATTAAATTTTAACAGAATGGACCCAAACCCTCTAGGCAGATATTCTATGAATCATATCAGCGGCAAGAAGTGGTGTTTTTTAAACAATACACTTTTACTGATTTCAGAGAGAGAAAGGGAGAAGGGGAGAGACATAGAAACATCAATGATGAAAGAGAATGATTGATTGGCTGCTTCCTGCACACCCCTACTGGGGATAAAGCTTGAAACCCAGGCATGTGCCCTGACTGGGAATTGAACCATGACCTCCTGGTTCCTGGGTTGATGCTCAACCACTGAGCGACTCCAGCAAGGAGGCAAGAAGCTTTTAAGGAGACTTAGGTATATTTCAAAAGGACAGAGAAAGAATCTGCAATTACAAATTGCAGTTACATTCCTAAAGGAAATGCTCTAAAAAAGTAGAGGTAAGAGGCCTAATCAGGAAGAAATGTTAGAGACTCTGAGGGAATAATGAGGCCTCTGGTTCATAACACAGCTACTTTCTGCACAGCGGAGGGAAACACAACTATATCTTTTCATCTAAGACCCACTTTGCATCGCCATCAGATCCTGCAATTTATAAAGAAGTACAAGTTCCCAGCCATTTTAAATAGATGCAAAGTAGCTGAGAGACTGAACAGAGTTAGCATCTGAACTCCCACAAGGCTGTGCTTCTGGAGTTTTCCATGGAGACATTACATTTCTCTCTACAGTCACCTTCCCTTTAATCAAACATCATCTCCAAGGAAGAAGAGTATTTTGATCCTATCACATATATGGCAGGTGTCATTCAATTTGGCCTGATTAATGACCTAAGTGCAGAGGAACAGATATTCACCTTATAGTTTGCTATGATGCAGGTTTTTCTATGAAATCTGAAATGGAAGATTTAATAGCCTCCCGATGTTAGGAGGCCTCACCCTCACACTTCAGCTACAGTCTCTCTAGTTTTGGGGGATGCCCTCCTCTCAAACAGATTACAAGTCTCCATCAGGTCAAAATTAGCTCCATAAAAGGTGAGGTCGTTTATAATTCTGTTTGAACTAGGACATTTGCTAAGCCTAGCTTATATTACCAATGTTTCCGATTCTATTCTAGCAACAAAGATCAGGGTGCTACTGAACTTACGCAAATAAGAGTCGTGCCATAACCAAAAGAATATTCCAGAGGGCATTAGTAATTTGGGGGAAGACAAAGGTCACTGTTGCATCTCACATAGGTGTTCTCTTGTCTATTTCCATCATCACAAGTGTCCAGGCAGCCTCCACATGTCTCCCTGGAAATGGGAGAGATCTCAAATTCCTGTGAAGCACACGATGTCCCCTCCATTGTGAAGATGGTGTAAATGGGACCAACCAGTGATGGGATCCAATGTGGTATGTTACCTTACGTCAACAATAATTACAATGCCAGCTCACATTTTTTAGTATTTATTGATTCAAAGGAAGTCTTCTAAGCAATTTCCACCACCACAAGAAATCTAATAGGTACTTTTTTTTTTTTTTTACTTTAAGAACACAGGGGAAAGGAAGAGGATCACTAGTACTTGACATCTAACTCTACAGGAGCACTTCCAAAGGAGCTGATGATGTTGGAGGCTTTACACTCTTAGTTCCCAGCATCCTCTCTCCTGACAGGGTTTATGGTGAGGGTTCTGCGGTCCTGCGACAGCTTCATCCTCTCCCTGAGCTACAGACTTGTAGCATTGAATAACCAGTTGGTGGACCTCGCATTTGAGTAGCATGTCATGACCACCGCTTCCTCATTCTCTGTGACTGTGGTTTTGTGGCTAGGAGTATTAGACACACGCTGGCCCTGTGAAGAAATATGAGTGAAATCATGTGGTTCTTGACTTTTTCCATCTGACTTATTTTGCTTAGTATGATATTCTCAGGATCCAACCATGTTGTCATAAATGGCAGTATTTTATCTTCTCCTATGGATGATTAGAAATAGATGGTGAGAATGATTGAGTGTGAGCTTGAGACCTGGGGCCATGCTCCTGCCTCAAAAATCTAAGCGCTGACTCTGATTGTTATGAAGGTAATTTTGTTCCACAATAAAAATTAATTAATTCTTAATTTGCGATCCCTCCCCAAATCAAATCTACCCCTCTGAACTGAAGACCCCTAAGAAGGAAGGATATGACCCAATGATTGATCTAGGGATCGAAAGACATCTAATAAGGCCACTGAGATTGGAGGAAAAATGTAGCTATGGCTGCAGATAGACCTCAAGTGACTCAGATCAATTTCTCATGGCCTGTGTGGCTCTGCTTAGGGACTGTTTCTCCTTGTGCCTCACTTTCCCATCAGTGAAGTAAAATGAATATTTGACTGCTAAGCTGACATTGTACTAATCATAAAATAGTCACAGTATCTGACATAAATATTGGGAAGGAAAACTGCTCAAATAAGAGGCATTTGTTATTGATGGACTTCATCAGAGAATCCCCTGGGCTGATCCCTGGTGGATGAGCAGCTTCCAGGGAAATCTTTACTCCTGCTCCTCCCTTGGGACACTAACCTTTCTCTGGACTCTCCTAAGTCCCCCAGAACAGTCAGCTAATAATCTGTGGAGCTTGTCCAGTTGTGCTCTCCACACACAGTCTCAGGTGAAGGACCAGTCTCCATCTCTGCGCAGACGTGGCTCTTAGGTTTGAGCCCCAACTGGTGACGGGCTTAAGAGCCTTGTGACTCTGGCACATGCGAAACTGTTGCTCTCACTCAGCCCTTCCCAGGAGGCAAAACTCAACCAGACACAGGCTCCAGGGTGTCTGGAATTAGGACGTTGTGACAGGGGCTTGCAGGGTATATCTCAGGATGATGGTCAGGGAAAGGGGCCCACGGACCTGGACTGAGACTGGTCTCCCTCTGCTGACTCACTCCAATCAAATTGGTCCTTCTCTCTGTGGTGAATGTCTGTGGGGCTGGAATGTGGGAATGGAACTCTGACCTTAGGAAGTTTGTCTCCACTGTGTGTGTCCTGCACTAAATGCCCAAACCCAGTTTGTGACATGATGCAGAGGGGGATGGAGGGGTGTCCAGGCCTGGCAGTCCTGTGTGGGAAGTAGAATTCACCCCACCCGACACCTAGAGGTCAGAGAGCAATTACTCACCATATACGTTGAGAGATCCCAATGCTCTTGCTCTTTGAATATTTGGAAGGAGAGCTACTGCCAAGTACATTCCTTCATCGCTCGGATTGACGTTTGTTATGATCAGGGATCCGTCAAATAATGCTGTCTCTCGACCAGTGTTTCCGGGCCCTGTTACATAGTCACGTGGACCCAATGCAATATACCCAATGAAATTAGAGTACTTCACCACTCTTCCCCTGTACCACCAAATTCCTAAAACACCAGGAGGACTATTGCGGATACGTAGAATCACATCCTGCCCTTCAGCAGCAATGGTCGAGACAATAGCAAATTGCTCATTGGTGGGCGGGATCCGGTTGGTAAGACTAGAAGGGAAGACTAGAAGGGAAAAGAGAAATTGATTAGTATTGTGATCTATGTATTGGGATGGAGAGATGAGGCATTTCTCTTCAATCTCAGCCTTGGTCTGCGTGTGAGTTCGTGTGTGCATCTCCTTGGTCAAGGTGAGCAACATGGCCACCATTGCTTCAGCACCTCAGAACCTATGCTTTTTGTCTTGAATTCTCTTTCCCAGATCTCTGTTTGGCTGTCCTCCTTACTGCCCTCAGATCCCTTTTGACACTCAGCGGCCTTCTTGGAACTCATTCCCTGACCACGTACTCTGAAGATCCTCTATATTCACTCTCTGACCTGTCCCCACTCTGTGCCCTTCAGGGCATTTGTGGGTACCAGATGTCACAAGTAGATCTCTTCTTCTCTATTCTCTCTCCATATAGTGTGAGCTGCAAGTGGGCATGGGATTTTGTGATCTTGTGCCCCCCCCCCCCAGTGCCTGCAATAGCCTGCAAACACCTGTGGGTGCATGAATGAGTGTTCCCAGGCTTGCCCATGTTCCATGTTGTATTTTCCCATATTTGTAGTTGTTGTTGGGGACAATCTTTAGCACCCTGGTTAAAATATTCCTGCTATCACCTGAAATAAATTGGTATTACTGTGTTCAGTTGTCAACATTCAATACTCTGTGATAAATAACTTAGCAAATGAACCGCAATTGAGGTTTTCCTGCCCCTCACCACTTCCACATCATGAAATTTTTCTGTTGCTGAGCCCCCTCTTTTGTCCTACTCTGCGCCCCTGTCCTTCCACTCAGGTCTAAAGAGAAGCCCTTTCTCCCCTTCCAGAGTGCTGTCCTCCCCAGGAGATCTTGGCCCCTCTCTGACTCCCAACCTCCCTTCCATTCCCAGGGATTGTCCCCACCTTACCAGCCAGCAGGAGCCCCAGCCAGGGGACAAGTCCTCTGTGGGCAGAGGCTGCAGGGAACTCCATGGTGACTGCTGCCTGCTCTGTCCCTCCCTCTGAGAGAAGAGCTCGAGGTCCAGTAAGGCTCCCAGGCACCTCTGTCCAGACTGGTGGGATGTGCTGTCCCTCCTTCCTGTGTGCTGAGCCTCCTCCTGGGGTAAGATAACCTCCCTGGTCATGTGGGCCAGGGCGGGGTCAGAGCCCAGGACCCTCCCTCTCACTCCCCTCATTTTTGCCAACCCTGTTGCCCCTTTCAGTTTATCTTTTCTCTGTATTTTGGATCCCTGGAAACTGCTGAAGCCTTTGACAACACACACACATACAAACACAAACAACACATGCACAGACACGTGCCCAGAAAAGCACTTGCCTGGGGCATCCAGTTCTTGGTCTTTCTCCACAGCTCCCTGTCAGTGCACATTTGACTTTTCCCTTCAGTTCAAGAAGTCTGGCCCCTTCACACAATATTGTCACAGGGAAGCCCTGGCTCTACATTGGATCTCCTGTGAAACTTTGTAAGGATTGGGATGCCCAGGTGACATTTTTGAAAGGTTGCTTCAGCAGCTGCCCAGCTTGCATGGATGCCAAGATGAGACCATATGATGTGAGGGTGGGGAGCCCTGCCCCTCTCCTGTGCACAGGAAGTGTCTCCAGATCCTCTTAAAATGCAGATTCTGACTCAGCAAGTGTGCAGTGGACCAGAGACTCTGCATCTGACAAGCTCTCAGGGGAGGTGGATCTTACTGGCCTGTGGAGCCCACTTGCAAGAGCAAGGCTGATGAGGGAACATGTCCTCCTGAGAGGGTGACCCCCTCACCCCAGCATTAGCCCCTGCTTCATCTTGGTCTTTGGTCTGTCAGCACCACACAGAGAGCCACACAGGCCACAAACTGGGTATTGTTTCTGATTGTGAAACAGAAACCCAGCTGGGCACCATGTCTTCCCTGTGTTCTCAAATGCGCTGGGAAGATGGGATTTCCTTCCAGCAGGAAGGCCACAGAGGTGACTAGCAGTGAGAAGGGGTCAAGCTAGGTGATCACTGCAGAGGGACCCTCTCTCCATCTCAGGTTGTCACTAGCCTGGCCGTTGTTTCCAGAGACAGAGACCCCATCACCCCGCAGATATGAAGGACATGCAGTTTCCAGGTGTGAAGGGTAAGGTGTAAAGCAAGGACTATGGTGGGAACTCAGGTGCCTGTGGGCTCCATGGTCCTTGGGAAATGTTTTCAAGTAGACCCTCCCTCTCTTTGTTGGTTGACCCTGTCCATGTCCTCCCTGACTGTTCGGGCAGCCTCTGTCTTCTGCCTGAGTTACTTTTTTGAGGTCACCTCGCCTTGCCCATGTGTGATTCCAGTTATGAGTTTGGGAGCAGCATAGAGATCCCTGAAAAAGCAGCTGCCTCTTCACCCTGTCAAGGTAAGAAATGTCCAAACCTGTGGAGGATTGTTATGAGTATTTCAGCTGAATTGATGTCATATGACTGCAAGCAAGATATCAAATCCTGAGAAGAACAGCAGTTTTGTTACTTATTTTATACATTATAATAAAAAAAGAAGATGAAAAAAGTTGCATGAAATCTATTGGAAAGTGAGAAAAAGGTTAGCAAGGAGATTTCTAAAAATAAATAAAAAGCAATATGGAGAAACTCGTATTATTTTTACATTGGAGAGTCCAGGATAGTTAACATTTACAGCAGGTACAGAGGCTTGCAGGGAACCAGGCAACAAGAGTGCCCTGTGATCTTGTATTCTGATGCCATAGGCTCTGCCTTCAATGGGTCTAGCAAAGAAAATTTGCTAGAGGTATGTGTTGTCAAAGGTATGTTATCCATGATGCATAAGAACAGGGAAAGGGCTCACTTAACGTAAAGTCTGACATTTGCTAAGGAAGCTGTGGGCCTGTGACATGACTACCTGCCATCACCTGCCCATTTAGGTATTTGTGATCAGACCACACTGTGCGTCACTGAGCTTGTCAGGCCTGCCATGGGGTCCCCTGTGCTTGTAAGATTTCTTGCACAGGCCCTTTTTCATTCACATTTTCTGGAAAGAACATGTGGGACAGCGCAGGCAGGATGGAGGGGCCTAGAAAAATCTATTAGTCAGGGAATGGAAATCTGTCTCCTTCTACACCTCCTTAGCCAAAGCCCAGTTCAAGTGTGGATTTCCTGTGTTTTGTAGGTGCGTCTCAATATCTCCCCCTAGAAGGCAAAAGGAGACCTGCAGGCAATGTCAGGTACTGCACTAGGAATGCTGATCAGGCTCTAGAAGGTGGGAGCTCACTGTGAGCCCTGGACAGAGGTGAGCTCTGACCTCTAGACTAAGAGCCAGCCATCCAGGGCCCGGTCCCTGTGTGTCTCATACCTCCTGACTGCATCCCAGGGCAGGCTGGGCCCAGTGAGAGGACTGGCTTTGTCCAGAGTATTATGAGTCCAGTGTCCAGAAAGCTGTCCCCTCTGGTGGATGTGCTGTTTCAGGAGGATGTGCTTTCCAGGTTTTCAAAGCCAGGGCCTGGTGAGGGATCTTTTGGGAGAGGGTGCTGACCTGGATGGTTGATCCCCAAAATGCCCTCTGTGTTTCTCATCACAGCATGGGGATGTTGCCTCCAGTCCCCTGTGTCCCTCTTTGTCATCTGTTCTAGGCCTCCCCACAGGGCCCAGGTTCTAGAGCAGCTCCACATGGACTGTCAACCAGGGGATTCTGTGGGCTCCTCTGTTAGGCGAGGGGAGGTCCCCGTGGGACCCTCAGCAACTCTGAGATGGAAGCAACCCCAGATCCTGGGTTCTCCTTTCCCATCCTGCTGAGGAAGTTTCCCTTGTTCCCCAGGACACCGTGGGCTGGTGAGATGTCTTTAGGGGCCACAGACAGCTGTATCCAGACCAGGGACCTTGGGGATAGGGAGTCATCCCCTAATTTCCTTGAGGTGAGGATGAGCAACAAGGTCCCTAGCCACCCGACCTTTATGACTAGAAGCAGGTGCACAGCCAAATGTGAAAGCAACTTCAACTTCTGCGCCGATACTGTCCCCTTTACAGGTGACCTTATGGGAGGCAAGACGAGCGGGAGAGGATATTACAGGACTCTTAATGTATCCGGTCATAGAAAGGCCAGACCCTACCAACCCAGGGCAGATACTGAGAGTGCATGTGCCTATTCCTTTTAAAACGCTCAATAAGTTTAAAACCTCTGTTTCCATTTATGGCCCCACTTCTCCATTTGTCTTGAGCTTGCTTGACACTGTAACTAGTGAAGCTCTGCCTCCTGTCGACTGGCAAACACTGACTAAGGCATGTCTTTCCCCTGGAGATTATTTAAGGTGGAAATCCAATTGGACTGAACTTGGTGCAGAACAAGCGGCTAGAAATTAACAACATGGTGTGCCTATCACTCTTGAAATGTTAGTAGGAACCAGGGCATATCACAGCTTACAGGCTCAGATGATGTTTCCCTTGCAAGCTTATCAGCAGATAAATGTTTGTGGCACTAAGGCTTGGAGGGAGTTGCCCACTAAGGGAGAAAAGACCATGGACATTACTAAAGTTATACAGAGGCCAGAGGAGCCCTATCAAGGCTTTGTGGCAAGGTTGCTTCAGGCAGTAGACAGAGTGGTTGAAGAACCCGATGCAAGATCTCTACTAGTGAAGCAACTGGCTTTTGAAAATGCCAATAGAACTTGTCAGGAGGCTCTATGCCCCTACAGGAAAAGGGGGTCAGTTCCTGAGTTCATCCGTATTTGTGCTGATATTGGGCCTGCCTATGTTCAGGGAATGACTTTGGCTACTGCATTGAAAGAGACTCTGCAGAGGCACCATTCAGGGAGCAAAGAAAAAAAGGACTTGTTTCACTTGGGGGAGGCTAGGACACTTTGCAAAGAACTGCAGGCAATGGGCTGCCTCAAGGGGACAGGAAAGTTCTCCTAGTCTCCCTGCTCGGCAGCCAACTCTTCGTCCTCGCTGCCACAAGGGGAAACACTGGGCCAGTGGCTGCCTCTCCCAGACAGACATTGATGGCCGGTCTATTGACCCACATCAGGGAAAGGGCAAGTGGGGCTGGCCCCTGCCCCACCAAACAGTAGGGGCACTGTCACTCACCCCTGCACAGCCCTACCATATGGGCCTGCCTATCAGCCCACTGTCAGGGAACTCTACCACGCCACCCCAGGGAGTGCAGGATTGGACCTCTGTCCCACCGCCAAATATGTACTAACTCCCGATATGGGGCCACAAGCAATCCCTACAGGGATTTATGGAACATTACCTAAGGGCACCATGGGACTTATTTTAGAGAGAAGTAGCTTAACTATGAAAGGATTTCAAGTTTTACCAGGTGTAATGGGTCAAGACTATACTGGTGAAATTAAAGTTATAGCACAGACAACAAATACCATAATTCAAACTTTTCCAGAAACTAGGATAGCCCAGATTATAATTTTGCCCTATTGTACAGCAGGGAAACTTCTCTCCACAGAGCTTTGGGGAGAAGGAGGATTTGGATCCTCTAATCAAATGTACTGGGCACAGCTAGTTAAAGGAGGGCACCCAGAGCTAGAATTAAAATTAAATGGGAAAGTTTTCCTAGGAACAATAGATTTGGGGGCAGATGTTTCTGTGATTGCCTCCAGGCACTGGCCCCCTGCTTGGCCTCTTAGGACAGCCACTGCCAATCTACAAGGCATTGGCCAAGTCTCTCAGCCTCAACAGAGTGCGCAGCTCATCAAATGGGAAGATTTAGAGGGAAATACAGGATATTTTACACCTTTTGTGCTTGATTGTTTACCTATTAACCTCTGGGGAAGGGACATTCTAGAGCAAATGGGAGTATTACTAATGAGTCCCAATGCTGTGGTTACAGCTCAAATGTTAAATCAAGGATTTTATCCTGTTAAAGGATTAGGCAAAAAGCAGCAAGGCAGATTATCTCCTATCCCCAGGTCCACCCAGCAAGGGAGAAGAGGGTTAGGATACAGGAGCCACAGCCTTTTCATTAAGGGTCTTGGTCATCTCTCCGACCCAGAAGATTGCTGCAAAAATTACATGGCTCTCTAAGGACCCTGTTTGCGTTGATCAATGGCCCTTATCTGGAGAGAAGCTTCAAGCAGCACAGCTTCTAGTACAAGAACAGCTTGAAGCTGGTCATATTGAACCTACTTATAGTCTTGGAATACACCTATTTTCATAATTATGAAAAAATCAGGTGTGTGGAGACTTCTGCAAGATCTCTGAGAAATACATAAAACCACAGAGGTTATGGGCCCCCTTCAATCAAGGCTGCCCTCACCTACTGCTATTCCTCTTAATTATGAACTACTCATTCTAGATTTAAAGGATTGTTTTTTCACTATACCTTTGCATCCAGATGACTGTAAATGATTTGCATTTAGTGTCCTTGCAATAAACTTTAAAGAGCCAGCGAAGAGATACTGCTGGAAAGTGTTGCCTCAGGGAATGGATAACAGTCCTACGTTATGCCAGGATTTTGTGGATGCAGCTATCCACCCCATAAGGCAGCAGCACCCCCAGGCATACATCATTCATTATATGGGTGACATCTTGTTGGCTCATGAGAATGTGGACACTCTTCATAAAGCTTTTACAGACTTACAACACTCTCTCTTAACTATGGGACTGTGTATTGCACCAGAAAAGGTACACAAAAGTTCTCCTTTTCAATATCTAGGCAGTTTAATTGAAGGATGTACTGTGCGTCCTCAACGCTTACAAATTCGGACGGATTCATTAGTAACTTTAAATGATTTTCAAAAATTACTTGGGAACATTAATTGGGTCCGTCCTTCATTAAAATTGACTACTGCAGATTTAGCTCCTTTGTATGGTATTCTTTGGGGAGATTCCTCGCCATCTTCTTGTAGACAATTGACTGCAGAAGCTGGTACTGCTTTAACCAAAGTAGAAGCTGCCCTTCAAGCTGCTCAGCTTGCAAGAGTAGATTTAACTAAACCCCTTCAGGTATTAATTTTCCCTACTACTCACACTCCCACGGGAGCCATGTGGTAGGACCCAGGAGTAATAGAATGGCTCCACCTGGCCTACTCTCCAACCAAAGTATTAACACCTTCTCATGATTTGGTTTCTCAGTTCATAGCGAAAGCACGGTACACACTAGTTCAATTAGGAGGGCAAGAACCTTCCCTCGTTATAGTGCCATTTACCACAGCACAGCAAAGTTGGCTATGGAAATACTCTATTAATTGGCAAACAGCTCTTGCTAACTATCCTGGTCAAATTGGAAATCATTATCCTGCTAATAAGATTTTACAGTTTTTGTCTGTTACAACTTTTATCTTTCCAAAAATAGTTAAGCAGCAACCTCTCGCCCAAGCATTAACGGTCTTCACTAACGGTTCCAGCTCAGGGAAAGCGGGATTTCATAGTGTAAAGAGTTCTAAAGTAATTCAGACAAATTACTCCTCTCAAAACGAGTAGAAATCCAAGCTCTCACTTATGCTTTAGAAAACTTTGCCTCTGAAGCTGTCAACATCTACAGTGACAGTGCTTATGTAGTTGGAATGCCTACAATTATTGAAACTGCTACCATTGGGCATACAGACTCTGAAGAGCTATTCCACCTGTTTATCACCTTGCAAAGAGTTATTCAAAAATGGCAATTCCCATGTTTTATTAGCCATATTAGACCCCATTCTGGCCTTCCAGGTCCTTTGGCTGCAGGTAATGAGGAAGTAGATCGTATCATTGCCTCAGTAGAGGAGACCACTCCATTTTCCATGGCACAGGCCTCACATGCCCTGCATCATCAAAATGCCTCTGCCATGCACAAGGAATTCCATATTTCTCAAGAGCAGGCTCGCCAAATTGTCAAGCAATGCCCTCAGTGTGTTATTCACCTCCCTGTGTCAGCATTAGGGGTAAATTCCTGAGGACTTAAACATAATCAAATCTGGCAAATGGATGTTACTCATGTGCCTGAATTTGGCAGATTTCGGTGGGTCCATGTCTCTATAGACACATGCTCATGTTTCATTTTTCCTTCTCCCCGAACAGGAAAAAGTGTAAAGCTTGTAATTAACCACAGCCTATTGGCTTTTCCAGTCATGGGACGGCCCTAGAGATAAAAACAGAAAATGGACCTGCATATACTAGCTCCTCCTTCCAGCAATTTTGTAAGCAATTCCAAATTATGCATAAAACAGGAATTCCCTATAATCCCCAGGGACAGGCAATTGTAGAAAGAGCTAATCGAACCTTAAAAACTCAATTACAAAACCATAAAGAGGGAGAGAGGCATAATCCTACTCCACAGAATCAGTTAAATCATGCCCTTTACACTTTAAATTTTTTAAATGGTGACGATGAAGGTCACACAGCAGTCGAGAGACATCAAACTCCTTGTGCCGTGGCATCTGCTGGTATGGCACGGTGGAAGGATTTGCAAACAGGACAGTGGAACGGGCCAGATCCAGTAATGAAGTGGGGAAGAGGCCATGTTTGTATCTTTCCAGAAGGTGCTTCTAACCCCATCTGGGTGCCAGAACGAGCAGTGCGTCACCACCATGGACCATTGGGGATGGGCCAAGACTTTAACCTTGGATGGAAGTCAAAGCTGAATTTTCTCAAAAGTGAAAAGCAGGTAAATGGGAGGCAGGCAGGTTCCATGGGCCTTCACTAAGAAAAACAGTCTGGATTATTTCTAACCTATAATCCAAGTTTTGTTATCTGACTCATTTCTCTGTCTTTTGCCTCTAGTTTGACATTTACTCATAGTTTGAGGGCAACCTATACAACTCTTCAATTATTATCATCTGACTATGAGATGGGTTCCCATTTACTATGGCCCCTATATTTCCCATTGGAAACACTCAAGTGCTATTCATTATTAATCTGATTCCTGCTAGTTTTGCATTTAAAAGCTATAATCTTATGGTTCATGCAGAAACAAGGCTGTAAGAATACAATGCTATAAAATTACAATTTCCATCTAAACATTCCAAAGTCAAGGAAGACAGTAATAGTTTAATCAGTAATTTTCCTATGTCTCAGCAGCTGTTATACGGGGCCTTGTTTTTAAAGCTTCTATTTTAAATAATATAGTTAGGAATCCTTGCTAGGTTAAAGTGTAAGCATATTCCCATAATCAGGTTCTAGCATTCATACAAAAAATATCTTTCTCAATATTTCTTTTCCACTAACTTTCTACATCTTCCCATGACCTTCTTGGTTTATCGCTTTTTAGTCATTCAAAAATAACCAACTTATGAAAACATGCTCAAAGTCGCTAATCATCCGAGAAATGCAAATCAAAATGACAATGAAGTACCATCTCACACTGTCAGAATGGCTATCATCAACAAATCAACAAATTACAAGTGCTGGCAAGGATGTGGAGAAAAAGGAATCCTTGTGCACTGCTGGTAGGAATGTAGACTGGAGCAGCCACTGTGGAAAACAGTATGCAGTTTCCTCAAAAAGATTAAAAATGAAACTTCCATTTGACCCAGTAATTCCAATTCTAGGAATATAACCCAAGAAAGGATATGTGCATCCCTATATTCATAACTGCACAATTTACAATAGCTAAGATCTGGAAACTGCCTAAGTGCCCATCAGCAGACGAGTGGATTAGAAAACGTGGCACATCTACACAATGGAATAATAAACTGCTGTAAAAAAAATTATTACCATTTGCAAAAGCAGGGATGGGACTGGAGAATATTATGCGAAGTGAAATAAGCCAGTGAGAGAAAAATAAATATCACATGATCTGACTCATTTGTGAAATACAATGAACAACAAACTAATGAACAAAAATAGAACCAGAGACATAGAAGCATCGAACAGACTGTCCAATCTATGAGGGTAGACAGGGAATGAGAGGATAAGAGATCAACCAAAGGGTTTGTATGCATGCATATGACCATAACCAATGGACACAGACAGTAGCAGAGTGAGGGTATATGCTGGTGCGTGGAAGCGGCCAGGGAGAGATCAATGGGGGAAAAGGAAACTCATGTAATACTTTAAACAACAAAAAAATTAAACTTATTTTTAAAAGCATGCAAGTGTTTTTAATCTTAAAAAATAAAATAAAATAAATAACCAACTTGCCCAGCCAGTGTGGATGAGTGGTTGAGCATCAACTCATGAACCAGGAGGTCACAATTCAATTCCCAGTCAGGGCACATGCCTAGGTTTCGGGCCCCATCCCCTGCAGGAGACATGCGGGAGGCAGCCATTCTATGTATGATTCTCTCTCATCATTGCTGTTTCTTTCTCTATCTCCCTCTCCCTTTCTCACTCTGAAATCAATAAAAACATTTTTTAAAATAACCAACTGATTAGGAAAAACTACTTACTTTTAAATTCTCTTAAAAACAAACACATTACATTCCTTTCCTTTGCAATAGCATTCCTTCTAAATTTCAATATGTTACCAGAAAGGGAGCCAGGTCTGAACGAATTTGCTTAAGGCCAGCCTGCAGTGTGTGGGTTCTTGACTTGGTGCAAGAAACATTTCACAACACGAGTTCAGGTGACTTTGAAAGTATGTTTTTAAAGCTTGGAACAGTGAAACAAGGAAAGGCTGAGGATAGAGGCAGTAGGAGAGAGACTAGGCAGGGCTGTTTGGGCTCTCTAGAAACATGGGAATGAAGTGAGTCTAGGTGGGGCTGCTCTCAGCTCACGGGTAAAAGTGTTTGGGGGACAGGTCAATTGGATTAGTGCAGGACAAGCTGCTGCTGCCTGTTGCTCCCCTGGTTGCAAGCTGCATGGGGACCTCATAGAGATTAAAAGAAAGAAAATTCACTCAAAAAGGAGATGCGGGGGGTGCCACAAGGAAAGCACATACTGGCTTCTATGTATTGAGCAATTTTATTTATATTCCGAAGGTGGGAATTTAGCTGGGGTCTCAGGGGAGATTTCAGTAGGATTTTCATCAGCTTTCCCAGATGACCCTTTTAATGGTCATGGTCTCTAATAATGGGTCAGTGCCAGGGCAGGCAGTCCAAACCTCATTATCAGCAACATTACAGGGAAGGGAAGGACTCCCTGGGGCCAGTTTTGCCCATTACTAGGCACCCAGGTCTTTCCACCATGATGGCCTTCTGTATCTGGCTGTAAATTGCTTGGCCAGTTAGTTCAGATATCTGTCTCAGTTGCCTAAATCCACTTGCCAAGGAATTTTCCTAACTACTTACTATCCTGTCTCAAAAAGAGAAAACCAAAAAAAGTATTATTAATAATACAAAGGTTATCATATACACCTTTAGTCATTATTAAAAATTGGGCTATATATACAATGTTCGAGCAAAGCCCAAATAATAAGTGTAATTATTATTATCACTAGTATTCACAGACAGGTAAAGAAAATCAATTTGTAGTTCTACAGGCCTTGTCAGTGTCTTGGGATAGCTGTCGATCTCTGAGGTCAGTGACCTCTCATTCTCAAGAAGTCTTTGTTCACTATATGTGGAGGCAAGTGTCAGAGACAGGGGCAGATGTCCATTTGTGGTTGGGCACCTGATAGGGTCCCTTCAAACAATGTTGGAGAGTCTTTCATTGATGTCTTTTCCAAATGACAAAATAAGTCATGGTCTTTGAAGTCTTCATGTGCTTAGAGTACTCCTGTAAAATAAATGTCACTAATTTATCTGTCCCTATAAGCTGGTTAATAAGTTCTTAATAATAATGCAGAAAGTCTTCTTTTCATAAGGTTGGTTCATATGTCTCTTCCTCTAGATACATGGGGTTAATTGTGACTATTTAATGAGGAGAAAAGCTATGTGTTTACCAAAAAAGGAGATTCCAGGTTGAGAAGAACCATAACGAGGGCTTTAGGCCAAGGGAGATTAAAAGCTTCTGAAATTTTTCCTAGTTGAGTTTTAATTATATCATTTCTATATTACACCAATCCAGAGAACTTGAGTTATAGGTATAATAAAAAGAATAGTAGAATAGGCCAAACGTTAGAAATGAATTGTATTTTTTGAACAGTGAAATGTGTCCCTCAGTCACTGTAACTCATAGGGAATTCTCCAAAATGCGTTAATTTTTCCCAAACATAATTTACCTGTTAAACTGTTGCTCTCCTTCAAGTGAATGCCTCAACCTAGTGAGAATAAAATACAAATCATAACTAACACATATTTGTATTCCTCAGATGGTATCACTTGGATAGAATTCTTTTGCCATGTTTAAAAGGGATCTACAGGAAGTAGGAAATGACCTTGGGGTTCATGGAATGATTTTCCAGGGTTATATTTAGACAGTAGAACATCTGCTACACAGTTTGCAATCTATAGAAGGAAAAGGAGTGACATGGAATCCAGTGGTCAAAGATTGGAGAGGTAGAAGAAAAAACAGCAAGGCATAGAGAGAATCTCTGGGAATAGATAAAAAGTAAAACCAATCAACACATACTTCTTTTATATTGGTTGGTATAAGATACTTAGCAGTAAACAATTAGCATGATAACAATAACATAGAGGGGTCTTGTGCTCTCTGCTCTGGAGTTTTGAGGGGTTTGGGAAACAGAAAAGCACACTGACATTCGAAAGCTATGTTATTGTAGATGCAACAAGTCATGGATGGGCTCAGTTAACGTAAAGACTGACCTTTGTTAGGCAAAATACCAGCCTAGCACATGACTACCCACCATGACTCACTTTAAGTTAGAAGGTTTTATTTTCAGACCATCCTGTGGGGTTACTTAAGGTTTCTGAGTTTGTAAGGCCCCCACACAGGCCTTTCCTGAGCTTATGAGGTTGAGTATGTGGCCCCTTTTTCATTCACACAGCCCAACCCTTTAACCTCTTGGTAGGAGAGAGGACCTAGAGATCATTACCAATGGCTGATTATTTAAGCAATTATCAACATAAGGATACTTCCAATAAAAACCCTAAACATGGGGTTCAGAAAACTTTGTGTTGATGCTGGAAGGCTGAGCGCTCAGGGAAAAAGTGGAAGTTTCACAACTCTCCCCATGCCTTGATCGGCCAGTCTCTCCCATTTAGTTATTCCTGAATTGTATACTTACAATGAACCAGTAATAGTAAGTAAAGTCTTTTTCTGAGTACTCTGTGGGCTTTTTTTTTTTTTTAATTATAAAGCATGAGGGGTCATGTGAACCTCCAAACCTGGAGTTAACCAGGCCAAAATGTGAGTTACCTAGACATCCCATTTGTGATGGCGTCTGAAGTTATTTTAATGGCCTTGAAACTATGGGGTCTGCACCCACTTCAGATAGTTAGTATCAGAACTGCAATGAATTGTAGGACTCCCCCTTGGAGAATTGGTTGTTGATAGGAAAAAACAAAAACAAAACCTTCAGGTCATATAAAAACTACCCGGCAGGGTGATGGGAGAAGTGATTATGATATTGTCAGTGATCGCCCTATATTAGGTGCTCAGGGAGTTTGAGAAGAGTTTACTTTCACTCCCCTCTCTCACTAAGCCCTCTGTCACCTTCAGAGTCCACCTTAACCCTTTTTCTTCCTCTTCTCACAGAACGAGGCTGGAGGCAGTGTTTCTGATCCCAGGAACAGTCTAGGTACATGCCTGTAAGTTTATTCATATTGTTGTCCACCGTGAGGTGGGATCTGTTCGCCTAATGCCTAGGCAGCTAGTAAACTGACATCAGGTTGCAGTGAAAGGAAAGAAAGTATATATTTCAAAGGTACCAATGAAAGGCAATGGGACAGCTGATGCTCAAAGACCAGAACTCACAGTGGATTATATTTAGGGACTTTTAAGAGGCAAAAGTCATGACATGGGGTTCAGAGTCATGGGTTTTCAAGATTGGTCAGTTATGCTGTAAGTACCCATAATGTGACTTATTTCTCCACAGCACCATCCTGGCTAGGGTCTTTGGTTATTGGGGCCTAGAGGTCTTTTGTCATGCAGACATCCCAATGTTCTGAAACTCATTTTGGGTTTGGGTGGGTTATGTTACCTTAAGAGCAGAAAACATTTATCCATCCTGTGCTTAGCAGACAACATCTTTCTCTTATCTCGAGGAAGATATATTCTGCAACCTGTTTCACTGACTAGTGTCCAGACTCCAGGCCGCATCTGCATTCTTTCCCATCATACCTGCCACATTATATTTTCTATTTATTCTTTAACTAGAAATCATAACATCCAGCTATGGGAACAAAGGGTAATCTTCCTCTCATCTTTTAAATTCTTCTATCTGGGATAAAAATCAAATTAACAGAGACAGATTAACAGGAGACAATGTACAAAGTCTGATATATGAACAAATATACTGGAGCTATAAGAATAGAGACCAAAGGAAGCATTGGGTAGTGGAGGCTTATATGTCATTCTGAAGCTAATGTGACAGAGGGTTGTGGTTCGAGGCTTCAAAAGACAGGAACATTGGCATGGAGATGCCAAAGCAAATGTGAATATTCCCCCTGGAGCTGGTCCTCCATCTATACACATTCTAGGCAGTTTAGTGGGAAGGTCCAAGGCTTATTTCTTAAACCTTTTCTCCCCAATAAGGATATCAAAATCAATACCCTAAAAGGCACATCTGGGGTAAACACTCGGGTTCCCTTCACAGCAGAATCATGACTCTAAGTAAGGTTTAAAAGTCTAACTAAAAGCTCAATCGTAGTTACCTAGTCATTGAGTACCTAACTCATTACCAAAACAAAACATAAAAATCCTGCAACATTGCTCTTTCAGTCTAAATGTGTCCACTTCTGACTTCTCATTAGAAACAAAAAGTAAAAGATACATTGGAATCTGCTAATAAAAAATTTCTTCATTCCTGGAGAGCACCTTGACACACTCACATCATCCATAGCTGTTCAGGAAGAACTAGGGGTCCTGAGACGCTGACTCATGTCTCAGATTAGTGTTTACGCCATCACTACTCACTGCTTAAGCGGTTCCTTTGTTGTGTTTGTACATGTCCCTAATTTTGACTAGTATGTGAGCTTCTTGCCTGCCTGGAGGACACCAGTCACGTCTCTATTGTTGAGGAATTGGGGGCAGGACACTTGCCTAGGGTTGCCAGCTAGGCTTCAATATCACCCAGGCACTTTCATGTTTACCTTAATTTAGTTCCAAAATGCGTACACCATGAATGCTGGAGAAAGGTCCTGATGTGACTTACAAAAACAAATGGGTTCATCAGGGGCCCTGCAGGCATGGTAACTTTATGGCATCTCTGTATTTTTTCAGCCACTAAGAGATATTGTGTATGAGTGTCCGGGATAGGATCTGATTGTTCGTTTGTCGATTCTTGGAATATGAAATGTATTCCTATAATGTAACTACCCATTATTTTCCAGGGCCCTAGAGGCACAAGAGTGGATGAGAGAGACAACCTGGACATTAGTGCTGATGTCCCACTATTTATTTTTTATGACTTTCTAATAAATCTTTATTGTTCAGATTATTACAGTTGTTCCTCTCTTTTCCCCCATAGCTCCCCTCCACCCGGTTCCAACCCCACCCTCTGCCCTTATCCCTACCCCCCCCCATCTGTCCTCATGCATAGGTGTACGATTTTTGCCCAGTCTCTTCCCGCACCCCCACACCACTTTCCCCCCAAGAATTGTCAGTCCACTCCCTTCCTACGCCGGATTCTATTTTATTCACCAGTTTATTCTGTTCATCAGATTTTTTATTTACTTGATTTTTAGATTCACTTGTTGATAGATATGTATTTGTTGTTTATAATTTTTATCTTTACCTTTTTCTTCTTCCTCCTCTTCTTAAAGAATACCTTTCAGCATTTCATATAATACTGGTTTGGCGGTGAGGAACTCCTTTAGCTTTTTCTTATCTGTGAAGCTCTTTGTCTGACCTTCAATTCTAAATGATAGCTTTGCTGGGTAGAGTAATCTTGGTTGTAGGTTCTTGCTATTAATCACTTATATTTCTTGCCACACCCATCTGGCTTGCATAGTTTCTGTTGAGAAATCAGCTGACAATCGTATGGGTGCTCCCTTGTAGGTAATTAACTGTTTTTCTCTTGCTGCTTTAAATATTCTCTCTTTGTCTTTTGCTCTTGGCATTTTAATATGATGTGTCTTGGTGTGGTTCTCTTTTGATTCCTTTTGTTTGGGGTTCTCTGCGCTTCCTGGACTTGTAAGTCTATTTCTTTCACCAGGTCGGGGAAGATTTCGATCATTATTTCTTCAAATAGGTTTTCAGTATCTTGCTCTCTCTCTTCTTCTGGCACCCCCATAATTCGGATGGTGGTATGCTTGAAGTTGTCCCAGAGGCTCCTTACACTATCTTCCTATTTTTGGATTCTTTTTTCTTTTTGCATTTCCAGTTGGGTGTTTTTTGCTTCTTTGTATTTCAAATATTTGACTTGATTCTTGCGATCCTCTAGTCTGCTGTTAAATCTCTGTATGATATTTTTTATTTCAGTCAGTGTATGCTTAATTTCTAGTTGGTCCTTTTTCATATCCTCGAGGGTCTCACTAAATTTATTGGCCTTTACTAGACAATTATGAAAAACCTTATAACAGTGCTTTTGAACTCTATATCCAGTTTTTTGCTTTCCTCCGTTTCTTTCATTTGTGATCTTTTTTTGTCTCCGCATTTTGTCTGCTTCCCTGAGTTGATAGAGTGGCTTTGTGTGCTAGGTGTCCTATAGGGCCCAGAGACTCAGCCTCCCCAGTTACCTGAGGTGGACACTCTTGGTGCACCCCTTTGTGGGCTGTGTGCACAGTCTTGTTGTAGTTAAGCTTTGATTTTTGTTGGTATCACTGGGAGGAATTGACCTCCAGGACAATTGGCAGTGAGGATCAGCTGTGTCAGTGCTGGAGAACTTCTGTGCTGGAGACACCCTTATGAGACAAGACTTGCAAAAGCCTCTGTGCTCAGCTTGGATGGGGCAGAGTCTCAGGGTGTAGAAACAGCATTGGGTTCCCTGTCAGCCCTGCCCGAAGAGGCCTCTTGGTCTTAGTGTCCCACAGTAATAGGTAATCACTGCAAACTTTTCTGAGAGAAACCCGCCCTCGAGTTTCGTCTGCTGCCAGACAATGCAGTTTCTCCCCGAATGAGTCTGGGTCCCCAGAGTCTCGCCTGGAGCTGGAATTCAGCGCAGTCAGGAGCATTTGTCTCCTTGCCACTTGAGAAAGCCAGCTGGGTACTGAGTTGTGCGCTCTCTCCATGCGCAAGCATCTTAGTACCTCTGTCTTGCAGCTCCTCTGAGTCTCAGTGTGTTTTTCTCTTTCCTTCTAGTTGTAGAATTTCCACACATCCAGCTTTCTTGTGGTTCTAGATGATGTCCGTTTTATCTTTTAGTTGTAGTTTTGAAATTGTTGTGTGAGGCATCAGTTTAGGTGTTTACCTATGCTGCTACCTTGGATTCTCCAGAGATTCTCCAACTATTTATGTGACAACTAATATCTAAAAGGCACTTCAAGATGCCCTAAGATCCTTGATCTCCGCCAAACTTATGACCTCAATGTGCACCTCCAGAATTTTCCTGAATTTCTTTCTCTGTCTCACAAACCCCACATCAAATCTTTCAGCAAATCCTCTTGAATCCATCCTTTCAACAAATACAGAAACTGACCCCTTCTTCCCACGCTTGTCTGACCACCCTCACCTGTCACCTGGATGCCTGCACTTGCCTCCTCACTGGGCTCCCTGCCTTCTGCCCAGCAGCCACACAGGTGCTGGGGAAAGTAGTCTAAGGTGAACATCCTGATTCCTTTACTGAGCAAGTTTTTCTGTCTGGATCTATGGTAGGAATGGGGGCGGGGGCACAGCGAGGGGTCAAAAGTTCTTCCTGAGTTTTGTTTCTTAAAAGCTTGAAATCAATATCCAAATATAGGAACTCCAGAAAGGCTAAATTTTGGATGGCTTCACTAAACACAGATCACTTACTCCCACTGGGGCTCTGAGCCCTTCAGAGGCTCCTCAGATCACTCAGAGGGAAGCCAGACTTCTGGCTATGACCCTTCCCTCTCTGACTTCATCTCCTCTCATCTCCAGTTCTGTCTTCTCCAACAAGCTTGTCTCCTTATTGCTGCCCCAACATTTTTAAATGGAAAGAAATAAAAACATCCCACACATGCCTTATTTCACTCTAATGTGCTATCACATTATTACTGTTGTTTCTGTGTGGGTTACTGGGCGACTCCCCCAACAGCATGCCATGTCCATGAGGACTGGGATTTTGTCTGTTCTGTCTCACACTGCACCCCCAGTGCTTAGAGCAGTGTCAGTAGATGGTGAGCAGTAGTTTGGTCTTCTTTGATAAATGAATAAAAAGTTACACATGTGATCATGGTTGAAAGGGTGACATATGGAGCGTCATGACCTCACATAACTGGGATTCTGACCTACACTGAGGGACCAGGGAGACTTTCCTGAAGCGCGGCTGTGAAGTCAGGCCATCTCCTGCTGTGAATCCTTCCTCAGAAGAGAGGAGGAAAAGTGGGAAACATTTTTTGGAGGATTGTAGCCACAAAAGGAAAGAAATGGGAAATTTTGAAACTATGGTAAGGATTGACACTGTAAGATGACAGGTTCTGCTAATTACAGGTAGATGATGTCAAAGTAAAACTTGAGCCACACAAATTTAGGAAGGCAGGAAAGTCCTTATTCAAGACCATGCAATAGGGCAGTGAGACTGACCTCAACACCAATGAAATAAAAGGCTGGGGAGATTTTAAGAACAGGAGAAGGAATTGCAGGCATCTGTGATTGCTTATTGGATTGACACAAAAGATAAATAAAACTCATGAAATCCTGACAGGAGGGTTTTCATCATTTTTATTATTATTACATTTAAACTTCACTCAAGGATATGATTTTATTGATGAGATAGATAGATAGATAGATAGATAGATAGATAGATAGATAGATAGAGAAATGAGAGAGAAAATAACCAGTTGCCTCCCATAAATGCCTTGACCGAGGATTGAACATGCAAACTTTAGGTGTTCAGGACAAAGAGACAACCAATTTGGCCACACTGGTGAGTGTAAGCAGGTTTTTTACATCTTGGTTTCAAATGTTCCCACCCAAGTTAGGCTCCTACCCTTCCTCAGAGACTGAGACACAGAAAACAGGAGAATTAAATTTTAACAGAATGGACCCAAACCCTCTAGGCAGATATTCTATGAATCATATCACTGGCAAGAAGTTGTGTTTTTTTAAAAATACACTTTTATTGATTTCAGAAGGAGGAAGGGAGAAGGGGAGAGACATAGAAACATCAATGATGAAAGAGAATCATTGATTGGCTGCTTCCTGCACACCCCTACTGGGGATCAAGCTTGAAACCCAGGCATGTGCTCTGACTGGGAATTGAACCATGACCTCCTGATTCCTGGGTTGATGCTCAACCACTGAGCGACTCCAGCAAGGAGGCAAGAAGCTTTTAAGGAGACTTAGGTATATTTCAAAAGGACAGCGAAACAATCTGCAATTACAAATTGCAGTTACATTCCTAAAGGAAATGCTCTAAAAAAGTAGAGGTAAGAGGCCTAATCAGGAAGAAAGGTTAGAGACTCTGAAGGAATAATGAGGCCTCTGGTTCATAACACAGCTACTTTCTGCACAGCGGAGGGAAACACAACTATATCTTTTCATCTAAGACCCACTTTGCATCGCCATCAGTTCCTGCAATTTATAAAGAAGTGCAAGTTCCCAGCCATTTTAAATAGATGCAAAGTAGCTGAGACACTGAACAGAGTTAGCATCTGAACTCCCACAAGGCTGTGCTTCTGGAGTTTTCCATGGAGACATTACATTTCTCTCTACAGTCACCTTCCCTTTGATCAAACATCATCTCCAAGGAAGAAGAGTATTTTGATCCTATCACATATATGGCAGGTGTCATTCAATTTGGCCTGATTAATGACCTAAGTGCAGAGGAACAGATATTCACCTTATAGTTTGCTCTGATGCAGGTTTTTCTATGAAACCTGAAATGGAAGATTTAACAGCCTCTTGAGGTTAGGAGGCCTCACCCTCACACTTCAGCTACAGTCTCTATTGTTTTGGGGGATGCCCTCCTCTCAAACAGATTACAAGTCTCCATCAGGTCAAAATTAGCTCCATAAAAGGTGAGGTCGTTAATAATTCTGTTTTAACAAGGACATGTGCTAAACCTGGCTTATATTACCAATGTTTCCGATTCTATTCTAGCAACAAAGAGGACAGGGTGCTACTGAACTTATGCAAATAAGTCTAGTGTCATAACCAAAGTAATATTCCAGAGGGCATTAGTAATTTGGGGGAAGACAAAGGTCACTGTTGCATCTCACATAGGTGTTCTCTTGTCTATTCCCATCATCACAAGTGTCCAGGTACCCTCCACATATCTTCCTGGAAATGGGAGAGATCTCAAATTCCTGTGAAGCACATGATGTCCCCTCCATTGTGAAGATGGTGTAAATGGGACCAACCAGTGATGGGATCCAATGTGGTATGTTACCTTACGTCAACAATAATGACAATGCCAGCTCACATTTTTTTAGTATTTATTGATTCAAAGGAAGTCTTCTAAGCAATTTCCACCACCACAAGAAATCCAATACGTACTTTTTTTTTTTTTTTTAGTTTATGAACACAGGGGAAAGGAAGAGGATCACTAGTACTTGACATCTAACTCTACAGGAGCACATTCAAAGGAGCTGATGATGTTGGAGGCTTTATACTGGTAGTTCCCAGCATCCTCTCTCCTGACAGGGTTTATGGTGAGGGTTCTGCGGTCCTGCGACAGCTTCATCCTCTCCCTGAGCGCAGACTTGTAGCATTGAATAACCAGTGGGTGGACGTCGCGTTTGAGTAGCAAGTCATGACCACTGCTTCCTCATTCTCTGTGACTGTGGTTTTGTGGCTAGGAGTACGGGCCACACACTGGCCCTGTGAAGACATAGATGGTGACAATGATTGAGTGTGGGCTTGAGACCTGGGGCATTGCTCCTGCCTCAAAGATCTAAGCCCTGACTCTGATTGTTATGAAGGTAATTCGGTTCCACAATAAAAATTAATTAATTCTAAACTTGTGATCACTCCCCGGATCAAATCTACCGCTCTGAACTGAAGACCCCTAAGAAGGAAGGATATGAACCAATGATTGATCTAGGGATCGAAAGACATCTAATAAGGCCACTGAGATTGGAGGAAAAATGTAGCTATGGCTGCAGATAGACCTCAAGTGACTCAGATCAATTTCTCATGGCCTGTGTGGCTCTGCTTAGGGACTGCTTCTCCTTGTGCCTCACTTTCCCATCAGTGAAGTAAAATGAATATTTGACTGCTAAGCTGACATTGTACTAATCATAAAATAGTCACAGTATCTGACATAAATTTTGGGAAGGAAAACTGCTCAAATAAGAGGCATTTGTTATTGATGGACTTCATCAGAGAATCCCCTGGGCTGATCCCTGGTGGATGAGCAGCTGCCAGGGGAATCTTTACTCCTGCTCCTCCCTTGGGACACTAACCTTTCTCTGGACTCTCCTAAGTCCCCCAGAACAGTCAGCTAATAATCTGTGGAGCTTGTCCAGTTGTGCTCTCCACACAGTCTCAGGGGCAGGACCAGTCTCCATCTCTGCGCAGACGTGGCTCTTAGGTTTGAGCCCCAACTGGTGACCAGCTCAAGAGCCTTGTGAGTGTGGCACATGCGAAACTGTTGCTCTCACTCATCCCTTCCCAGGAGGCAAAACTCAACCAGACACAGGCTCCCCAGGGTCTGGAATTAGGACGTTGTGACAGGGGCCTGCAGAGGGACTGCCCCAGATGAGCTTCTCTGTGAAGAACCCAGGGAGCCCCTCAGGCCAGGTCCTTACAGAGCCCTGCAGGGTCTATCTCAGGATGATGGTCAGGGAAAGGGGCCCAGGGACCTGGACTGAGACTGGTCTCCCTCTGCTGACTCAATCCCATCAAATTGGTCCTTCTCTCTGTGGTGAATGTCTGTGGGGCTGGAATATGGGAACGGAACTCTGACCTTAGGAAGTTTGTCTCCACTGTGTCTGTCCTGCACTAAATGCCCAATCCCAGTTTGGGACATAATGCAGATTGGGATAGAGGGGTGTCCAGGGCTGGCAGTCCTGTGTGTGAAGTAGAATTCACCCCACCCAACACCTAGAGGTCAGAGAGCAATCACTCACCATATACAGTGAGCGATCCATATCCTCTTGCTCTTTTATTATTTGGAAGGAGAGCTACTGCCAAGTAGATTCCTTCATTGCTTGGAGTGACGTTTGTTATGATCAGGGATCCGTCAAATAATGCTATCTCTCGACCAGTGTTTCCGGGCCCTGTTACATAGTCACTTGAACCCAACTTAATATAGCCAATGAAATTAGAGAACTTCACCAATCTTCCCCTGTACCACCCAAATCCTAAAACACCAGGAGGACTATTGCGGATACTTAGAAACACATCCTGCCCTTCAGCAGCAATGGTTGAGACAATATCAAATTGCGAAGTGGTGGGCGGGATCCAGATGGTAAGACTAGAAGGGAAGACTAGAAGGGAAGAGAGAAATTGATCAGTATTGTGATCTATGTATTGGGATGGAGAGATGAGGCATTTCTCTTCAACTCTCAGCCTTGGTCTGCGTGTGAGTTCGTGTGTGCATCTCCTTGGTCAAGGTGAGCAACATGGCCACCATTGCTTCAGCACCTCAGAACCTATGCTTTTTGTCTTGAATTCTCTTTCCCAGCTCTCTGTTTGGCTGTCCTCCTTACTGCCCTCAGATCCCTTTTGACACGCAGCGGCCTTCTTGGAACTCATTCCCTGACCACGTCCTCTGAAGATTCTCTATCTTCACTCTCTGACCTGTCCCCACTCTGTGCCCTTCAGGGCATTTGTGGGTACCTGATGTCACAAGTAGATCTCTTCTTCTCTATTTTCTCTCCATATAGTGTGAGCTGCAAGTGGGCATGGGATTTTGTGATCTTGTGCCCCCCCCAATGCCTGCAATAGGCTGAAAACACCGGTGGGTACACGAATGAGTTTTCCCAGGCTTGCCCATGTTCAATTTTGTATTTTCCCATATTTATAGATGTTGTTGCGGACAATGTTTAGCACCCTGGTTAAAATGTTCCTGCTATCACCTGAAATAAATTGGTATTACTGTGTTCAGTTGTCAACATTCAATACTCTGTGTTAAATAACTTAGCAAATGAACCGTAATTGAGGTTTTCCTGCCCCTCACCACTTCCACATCATGAAATTTTTCTGTTGCTGAGCCCCCTCTTTTGTCCTACTCTGCGCCCCTGTCCTTCCACTCAGGTCCAAAGAGAAGCCCTTTCTCCCCTTCCAGTGTGTTGTCCTCCCCAGGAAATCTTGGCCACTCTCTGACTCCCAACCTCCCTTCCATTCCCAGGGATTGTACCCTCCTTACCAGCCAGCAGGAGCACCAGCAAGGGGACAAGTCCTCTGTGGGCAGAGGCTGCAGGGAACTCCATGGTGACTGCTGCCTGCTCTGTCCCTTCCTCTGAGAGAAGAGCTCGAGGTCCAGAAAGGCTCCCAGGCACCTCTGTCCAGGCTGCTGTCCCTCCTTCCTGTGTGCTGAGCCTCCACCTGGGGTAAGATAACCTCCCTGGTCATGTGGGCCAGGGCGGGGTCAGGGCCCAGGACCTCCCTCTCACTCCCCTCATTTTTGCCAACCCTGTTGCCCCTTTCAGTTTATCTTTTCTCTGTATTTTGGATCCCTGGAAACTTCTGAAGCCTTAGACAACACACACACATACAAACACAAACAACACATGCACAGACACGTGCCCATAAAAGCACTTGCCTGGGGTATCCAGTTCCTGGTCATTCTCCACAGCTCCCTGTCAGTGCACATTTGACTTTTCCCTTCAGTGCAAGAGGTCTGGGCCCCCTACACAATATTGTCACAGGGGTGCCCCGGCTCTACATTGGATCTCCTGTGAAACTTTGTAAGGATTGGGATGCCCAGGTGACATTTTTGAAAGGCTGCTTCAGCAGCTGCCCAGCTTGCATGGATGCCAGGATGAGACCCTATGATGTGAGGGTGGGGAGCCCTGCCCCTCTCCTGTGCACAGGAAGTGTCTCCAGATCCTCTTAAAATGCAGATTCTGACTCTGCAAGTGTGCAGTTGACCAGAGACTCTGCATCTGACAAGCTCTCAGGGGAGGTGGATCTTACTGGCCTGTGGAGCCCACTTGCAAGAGCAAGCTGATGAGGGCACATGTCCTCCTGAGAGGGTGACCCCCTCACCACAGCATTAGCCCCTGCTTCATCTTGGTCTTGGGTCTGTCAGTACCACACAGAGAGCCCCACAGGCCACAAACTGGGTATTGTTTCTGGTTGTGACACAGAAACCCAGCTGGGCACCATGTCTTCCCTGTGCTCTCAAATGTGCTAGGAAGATGGGATTTCCTCCCAGCAGGAAGGCCACAGAGGTGACTAGCAGTGAGAAGGGGTCAAGCTAGGTGATCACTGCAGAGGGACCCTCTCTCTATCTCAGGTTGTCACTAGCCTGGCCGTTGTTTCCAGAGACAGAGACCCCATCACCCCAGAGATATGAAGGACATGCAGTTTCCAGGTTTGAAGGGTAAGTTGTAAAGCAAGGACTATGGTGTGAGCTCAGGTGGCTGTGGGCTCCATGGTCCTTGGGAATGTTTTCAAGTAGACCCTCCCTCTATTTGTCGGTTGACCCTGTCCATGTCCTCCCTGACTGTTCGGGCAGCCTCTGTCTTCTGCCTGAGTTACTTTTTTGAGGTCACCTCGCCTTGCCCATGTGTGATTCCAGTTATGAGTTTGGAAGCAGCATAGAGATCCCTGAAAAAGCAGCTGCCCCAACACCCTCTCAAAGTAAGAAATGTCCAAACCTGTGGAGGATTGTTATGAGTATTTCAGCTGAATTGATGTCATATGACTGCAAGCAAGATCTCAAATCCTGAGAAGAACAGCAGTTTTGTTGCTTATTTTATACATTATAATCAAAAAAGAAGATGAAAAAAGTTGCATGAAATCTATTGGAAAGTGAGAAAAAGGTTAGCAGGGAGATTTCTAAAAATAAATAAAAATCAAAATGGAGAAACTCGTATTATTTTTACATTGGAAGGTCCAGGACAGTTAACATTTACAGCAGGTACAGAGGCTTGCAGGGAACCAGGCAACAAGAGCGCTCTGTGGTCTTGTATTTGGCCCCACAGGCTCTGCCTTCAATCGGTCTAGCAAAGAAAATTTGATAGAGGTATGTGATGTCAAAGTATGTTATCCATGATGCATAAGAACAGGGAAAGGGCTCACTTGACGTAAAGTCTGACATTTGCTAAGGAAGCTGTGGGCCTGTGACCTGACTACCTGCCATCACCTGCCCAGTTAGGCATTTGTGATCAGACCACACTGTGCGTCACTGAGCTTGTCAGGCCTGCCATGGGGTCCCCTGTGCTTATCAGGTTTCTTGCACAGCCCCTTTTTCATTCACAGTTTCTGGAAAGAGCAGGTGGGACAGCACAGACAGGGTGGAGGAAACCAGAAAATTCTATTAGTCAGGGAATGTAAATTGGTCTCCTTCTACACCTCCTTAGCCAAAGCAGAGTTCAAGTGTGGATTTCCTATGTTTTGTAGGTATGTCTCAATATCGCCCCCTAGAAGACAAAAGGAGACCTGCAGGCAATGTCAGGTACTGCACTAGGAATGCTGATCAGGCTCTAGAAGGTGGGAGCTCACTGTGAGCCCTGGACAGATGTGACCCCTGATCTCTTGACTAAGAGCCAGCCATCCAGGGCCTGGTCCCTGTGTGTCTCATACATCCTGACTGCATCCCAGGGCTGGCTGGGCCCAGTGAAAGGACTGGCTTTGTCCAGAGTATTATGAGTCCAATGTCCAGAAAGCTCCCCCCTCTGGTGTGTATGCTGTTTCAGGAGGATGTGCTTTCCAGGTTTTCAAAGCCAGGGATTGATGAGGGTATTTTGGGAGAGGGTGCTGACCTGGATGGTTGATCCACAAAATGCCCTCTGTGTTTCTCATCTCAACATGGGGATGTTGCATCCAGTCCCCTGTGTCCCTGTCATCTGCTCTACGCCTCCCTACAGGGCCCAGATTATGGAGCAGTTCCACATGAAGTATCAACCAGGGGACTCTGTGGGTTCCTCTCTTAGGGCAGGGGAGGCCCCTGTAGGACCCTCAGAAACTCTGAAATGGAAGCAACCCTAAATCCTGAGTTCTCCTTTCCCATCCTGCTGAGGAAGTTCCCCTGTTCCCCAGGACACCGTTGGCTCGTGAGATGTCTTTAGGGGCCACAGACAGCTGTATCCAGACGAGGGACCTGGGGATGATGACGCATCCCCTAATTTCCTTGAGGTGAGGGTGAGCACCCTCCTGCCTTGGTAGAAACTCTACCTGGGATGGAGAATCCAGAATGTCTGGCAGGTCAGGGATCTGTGATAAAAGGAAGAACATGGGCTGCTTTCCAGGCCCTGAAGAGATGAGGGGTGAGGAGGGTTGTGATTACCTGGCGATGAAATCAGAGTCGTCTGACCCCTCACGGTAAGTAGGTTCCTGTCCCCCTTTCCTGACTGTAAGTGGGGTAAACACCTGGCCATGGGACATCCCGTGTAAAAAGGAGCTGTGGCCTCCTCCCAGGCTGACATCAAGCCTTCAGGTGGATAAGGAACATGATGTAGAGGGACCCCTGGGAAGGCACATGGACATTCTTTAAATTGTTGTCAGCTGAGTCTGAGATGACTGGCAGAGCCGCTTCTCTGAAATACCATCCCAAGAAGGCAGGGACTGTTATCAGTACTGACTTCTTATCTTTGTCCAGGTGCCAGGAATAAGGGAATGAATAGGACATTGTCCCTCGCAGGCCTTGATATGTTAAATCCAGTCCTAGTACTGGGAATGAGGGAATGAATAGGACCTGGGCCCACCCAAACTCATTTGATCCTACGATCTTCGGTAAAACCACCTTGTATTTTGGAATATAAATAAATGCGCTGCTTCTTGACTCTGGGTTGTCTTTCTCTCTAGCAGAAGAGGGCAGCAGTCCACCCGGGACCCAGCTTTAAATCTATGTCTGTGTCTTCTCTCTTTCTTTCTTTTATTTCTCAGTCTCCCTCTCTGATATCATAGAAAGATATTTGGTGTTATTTCCTGGTTCTTAGAACTGAGCAGAAAAATACTTGAAATTTGGGGGTTTCTAAGGGTGATAAGAGTGTCTTTTGTGGTGATGAAGAAACTCTGACAGGCCTCTGGATAGAAGCAAGGTAAGGGTAGTTCACCTTAAAACAAAACCTTGCTCCCGTGGCTGCGCAGGTGAGAAGACACTCAGAAACAGGTTTCAGTCCCCTTTCTGTCTTTTGGTTACTCTTTCCTCCCTAGTAAGTGAATCAGCCCTGAGGAAGGAGTGTTCCGGGAAACCGAGCAACCAAGTGTTGCCTGGTGAGAGGTGTACTACCATACCAGTTAACCCTTTGCACTTGCTCTCTTTTTTTCTCGATTTCTTTATTGTAATGCTAACCGTGTCGAGTCACACTAGACATCCGAGTGCAAAAGGTTAAAAACAATAAAATAAATCAAACACATGTAGACTAAATAGCATACTATTAAACAATGACTGAGTTACCAGAGAGTTCAAAGAAGAAAAAAAAAATCATGGCAACAAATAACAATGAAAACACAGCAATGCAAAATCTATGGGACACAGCGAAAGCAGTCTTGAGAGGGAAGTTCATAGCTCTAAAAGCCTACCCCAAAACAAAACAAAACGAAAACAACAAGAAACAATGGTAATAAATTGCTTCACCCTACAACTCATAGAGTTAGAATGAGAGCAACAAGAAAAGCCCAATGTAAGCAGAAGGTAGGAAATAATAAAGATTAGAGAGGAGATAAACGACATAAAGACCGAAACACACACACACACACACACACACACACACACACACACAAATGCAAAAGATCAACAAAACCAAGAGCTGGGTCTTTGAAAGGATAAACAAGATTGATCAACCTCTAGCCAGGATCACCAAGAAGCAAAGAGAGAGGACCCAAATCAACAAAATCAGAAATGAAAGATGAGAAATAACAAAAGGCCCCATCGAAATATAAAGAATTGTTAAAAAATACTATGAACAACTCTATTCCAACAAACTGGACAACCTGGAGAAAATGGACATAATCAGCAAGAAACTAAACATCTCAATAGGCAAATAACTATTGAAGAAATTGAAGCAGTCATCAAAAAGTTTCCAGCAAACAAAAGCCCAGGGCCAGACGGCTTCACAAGGGAGTTTTACAAAACATTTAAGGAAGAACTAAAACCAATCGTCCTCAGACTATTCCAAAAAATTCAAGAGGAAGGAACACTTCCAAACTAATTCTCTGAAGCCAGCATCACCCTAATACCAAAACCAGATAAAGATAACAAAATAAAAGAGAATTACAGGCCATATCCCTCGTGAACATATATGCCAAAATCCTCAACAAAATTCAAGCAAATAGGATCCAGCAGTACATCAAAGAGATCATACACCAGGACCAAGTAGGATTTATACCAGGGATGCAAGGATGGTACAATATCCGCAAATCAATAAACGTGATACATCACATAAACAAATTGAGAGATATAAATCACATAGTCATATTAATTGATGCAGAAAAAGCATTTGACAAAATCCAACACACTTTCTTAATAAAAATTCTCAGGAGGTAAGAATAGAAGGATCATACCTCAACATAATAAAAGCCATATATGAAAAACCGACAGCCATCATCATACTCAATGGGCAAAAACTAAAACCATTTCTCCTAAGAACAGGAACAAGACAGGTATGCCCACTCTCACCACTCCTGTTTCACATAGTACTGGAAGTATTAGCCATTGCAATTAAACAAGAAGAAGAAATAAAAGGCATGAAAATTGGAAAAGAAGAAGTAAAGCTGTTCTTATTTGCAGATGACATGATACTGTACATAAAAAACCCTAAAGACTCCATCAAAAAACTATTAGACTTAATAAATAAATTCGAGAATGTAGCGGGATACACAATTAACGCCAAGAAATCTATGGCATTTCTATACACCAATAGTGAACTTACAGAAAGAGAGACTAAAAATCCTATTTACCATCGCACCAAAAATATTAAGATACCTAGGAATAAACTTAACCAAGGACGTAAAAGACTTATACCTGGAAAACTACAGGACACTGGAAAAAGAGATAGAGGAAGACATAAACAGATGGAAGAACATACCGTGTTCATGGATTTGTAGAACCAACATCATCAAAATGTCCATACTACCAAAAGCAATCTACAGATTCAATGCACTCCCCATTAAATTACGAATGTCATATTTCACAGACTTAGAAAGAACTCTCCAAAAATTCATCTGGAATAAAAAAAAGACCCGCAATACCCACAGCAATCCTGAAATAGATGAACAAAGTAGGTGGGATCTCAATACCAGATTTCAAGCTGTATTACAAAACCACTGTTCTCCAAACAGCTTGGTACTGGCACAAGAACAGACATATAGACCAATGGAATAGAATGGAGAACCCAGATATCGACCCAAACTACTATACTCAATTAATATTTGACAAAGGAGGCATGAACATACAATTGAGTCAAGACAGTCTCTTCAATAAATGGTGTTGGTAAAATTGCACAGATACATGCAAAAAAATAAAACTAGATCAGCAACTTATACCATACACCAAATTAAACTCAAAATGGATAAAAGACTTAAACATAAGATGGTAAACCATAAAAATACTAGAGGAATCCACAGGCAAAGAAATCTCAGACATGTGCCGATGGAAGTTCTTCACCGATACCGCACCTAGGGCAATGGAAACTAAACAGAAATTAAACAAATGAGACTACATCAAAATAAAAAGCTTTTGCATAGCAAAAGAAACCATCGACAAAACAACAAGAAAACTCACTGCATGGGGGAACATATTTGCAAATGTTATCACTAATAAAGGTTTAATCTCCAACATTTACAGGGAACTCGTACAACTTAATAAAAGAAAAATAAATGATCCAATAGAAAAATGGGCAGAGGACCTAAATAGAAACTTTTCGAAAGAAGATAGAAGGAAGGCCAAGAAACATATGATAACATGCTCAAAGTCACTAATTATCCAAGAGATGCAAATCAAAACGACAATGCAGTACCATCTCACACCTTTCAGAATGGCTATCATCAATAAATCAACAAACAACAAATGCTGGCGAGGATGCTGAGAAAAAGGAACCCTCTGCACTGCTGGTAGGAATGCAGACTGGTGCAGCCACTGTGGAGAAAAGTATGGAGTTTCCTCAAAAAACGAAAAATGGAACTCCCATTTGACCCAGTTATCCCACTTCTAGGAATATATCCCAAGAAACTAGAAACACCAATCAGAAAGGGTATATGCACTCCTATGTTCATAGCAGCATAATTCATCATAGCTAAGATTTGGAAACAGCCTAAAAGCCTATCAGCAGGTGAGTGGATTAGAAAACTATGCTATATCAACACAATGGAATTCTACACTTCTATAAAAAAAGAAGAAATTCTTACATGTGCAGCAGCATGAATGGACCTGGAGAGGATTATGTTAAGTGAAATAAGCCAGGCAATGAAAGAAAAATACCACATGATCTCACTCATTTATGGAAAATAAAGAACATTATAACCTGATAAACAAAAAGATCTATACAGAGGCAGTAAAGCATCGAACACACTGTCAAATTAAAGCGGGAAGGCTGGGGAGTGTTTGGGAGGGGGAAAAATAAATCCACCAAAGGACTTGTATGCATGCATATAAGCACAAGCAATGGACACAAGACACTATGGGTGGGGGGGATTACGGCATGCGACAGGAGTTCGGGGAGGCTGGGGGTAGGTCAATGGGGAATAAAAGGAGATATATGTACTACTAAATGCAATATTTTAAACCATAAAAATGAATAAATAATTAAATAAATAAACAGACAAAACCTTGATTAGAAGCTGGAAATGCCTCAGGTGATGAGGATATGTAAATTGTGTAGGAATTTTGGACTGCCCATGTAAGACTTGTTTAACTCTTTAGATAATTTTTATGAGTTTATTTGAGCCAAATTGATGAGAATTGCTAGAAAGCCAAAACTCAATGGACTCAGAAAATGCTTCAGAAAATGAGAGGTTTTTTTTTTCTTTTAATTTCTTTATTGATTAAGGTGTCACATATTTGTCCTCATCCCCCCATTCCCATCTCACACCCCTCCCACGGATGTCCCCACCCCCCTGTTGTCCTTAACCATTGGTTAGGCTCCTATGCATGCACACAAGTCCTTTGGTTGATCTCGCCCCCCCCCCCCCCCAACCCTCCTCTACCCTCCCTCTGAGGCCCGACAGTCCGGTCGATGCCTCCTTGTTTCTGGGTCTGTTCTTGTTCATCAGTCTATGTTGTTCATCATTTCCCCTAGATGAGTGAGATCATGTGTTACTAGAAATATACTTATAAGAACCGAATGTGAGACGAGCAATAATAGTTATGCTGACAGGCAAATGAATCAGTCTGTAGTGAGTTTCTTTCTGGACCAACAGTTCTTTTGAGACCCAATTTCAATGTCCACCAGTTCCTTATGTGTACATGTTGGCACTGACTTTTCAGCTCTGGATGGTGGACAAATGGTGGTAATGCAGGTCCGACTCCCTCTGGTTTGGTCTCGCCCGGACCCAGGGGCACGGCTTCACCCGGACTCAGGGGCACATGGCCTCACCTGGACCCAGGGGCGCGTGGCCTCACCCAGACCCGGGACCCAGCCTCACCCGGATCCAGGGATACACGGCCTCACCCGGACCCAGGGGCACGTGGCCTCACCCAGGCCCGGGACCCAGCCTCATCCGGACCCAGGGGCGCATGGCCTCTCCTGGACCCAGGGGCACGTGGCCTCACCCAGGCCCGGGACCCAGCCTCATCCGGACCCAGGGGCGCATGGCCTCTCCCGGACCCAGGGGCACATGGCCTCACCCAGACCCGGGACCCAGCCTCACCCGGATCCAGGGGCACACGGCCTCACCTGGACCCGGGATCCAGCTACACCCAGACCCTGGGGCGCTCAGCCTCACCCAGACCCGGGACCCAGCCGCACCCGGACCCAAGGGCGCGTGGCCTCTCCCGGACCCAGGGGCACGGCCTCACCCGGACCCAGGACCCAGCCTCACCTGGACCAGGGGCGTGCGGCCTCACCAGGATCCAGGGGCGCGTGGCCTCACCCAGACTCAGGGGCCGCAGCTTCACCCAGACCCAGGACTCAGCCTCACCCTGACCTGGGTTCCAGCCTCGCCCGGACCCAGGAGCGCGTGGCCTCACCCGGACCCGGGACCCAGCAGGGCTTCGTCTTCTTGATCCCAATTCCTGTTGGTCAATTCCCTCTCAGCAACTCCTTCGGCCATTTTCTCAAAGCTCGCTGGGCGGCAGGCCCGGCGAAGCTCCGGTGCGCCCGGTGCGCGGCCGCGGGCCAGTCCGGGGTTGCTTCGTCGGCGCTCGGGTCTGCAGCGGCTGCCGGCCACCGGGTGTGCGCACCTGGCCACCCCCGGGGCTCTGAGATTCTCGAAGGACTCGGAGGTCAGCAAGCGCAGGGTCTCCCACCCCATGTCTCCCAGGGGCCCGTCTGTTCGCGCTCGGCAGCAAGCGGAGCCGTCCCCTCAGCCGGAGACCGCCGGGGGAACTGCGCTGAGCACGTTCCAGGCCGCCACCGTGTCGCCAGAGCAGCAGTTCCTAAAGTGTGATCCTTGGCTCACTGGCACCAGCATCATCCCGCACACCTCTCTCCCCTATTCTAGTTGTAGAGCATCTGCTCAGCCAGCACTCCGGTGGTTCTGGACAGTGTCCGCTCTGTCCTCCCACCGTAGTTTCAAAATTGTTGTGGCAGGCAACAATCAGGCCTCTGCCCCATGCCTCCATCCTGGTCCTCCTCTGTGCAGTTAAGTCTTGATTGTTGTTGGTGTCACTGGGAGGAATTTTCCTCCAGGCCAGTTGGCTGTGAGGACCCGCTGTACCCACAAAGGAAGAGTTACTGTGCAGGAGACATGTTTATGGGCAGGAACTTGTTCCAGTAAGGCTTTGGTGCTCACTGAGTCTACCCCCCGAATGTGTCCCCCATGCAAGTGGTTAAAATCTGGTGTCGTCTCACACCGACCACCAGATGCCCCTGTCTCTGGGTCTCCAATGGGGTGCAGGTCAGCTACTGTCTGAGGCCACTCAGCAGGAGCTACAGCAAAAACTGCAGTTTTCTCTTCCTGCTTGAGTGGTTTTGGAGCAGTCTGACTGGAACTGCAGTTCATCTAATTAAGCCGCCAAGGGCAGGTCATTCACATGCAAAATCTGCTGTTTGGAGCCTGGGTGGGTTTGTAGGATGTGCGGGGCGGGTCTCAGGGTGGGGTGGGGTCTCAGGGTGTCACTAGGCTGGGGCGTGGCAAACAGCAAAGGCTGCTAGTCTGCCTCCTCTGCCCTTCTGCGTTTCCAAGTCTCCGTGTCCCGTGCTCCAGCGCAGTAAACACTGATTGCTGGGCACACCTCTGCAAGAAAGTCGCTCTCACTCTCTACACGATGGCCGAGAGTCCAGCTTCACCACGTAGGTGTCTGGGTCTCCCGCGCATCCCCAGAAACTGGATTTCAGAGTGATCGGGAGCTTATCTCCCTTCGGGTTGGAAAAAAAGCCGAGCGTCCCTTACCCCGCCACAAGCCCAACCCACGTGCCTCCGAACCTAGGCCCCTCTGCGTTTGCTCTTTCCTCTTCCCTCTTAGTTGTAAATCCACCATTCAGCCAGCTCTCCTGTGGTTCTGGGTGGCAGACGCTCTGTCCTCCAGTTGCATTTTTGACATTGCTGTGCGCGGCGCAGTTCATTTGTTTACTTTGCCGCCATCTTGGTTCTCCCTCATCACAGTTCTTCCAGAAAATGAGAGTTTTACTTCTTATTTTATACATTACAATCAAAGCAGAAGGCAGAAGGGGTTACCTGAAATCCATTGGTGAAATATAAGAAGGTGGGAGAAAGCAAAGTGGGGAAATCTCTGAGATTGGATAAAAAGTAAAACAAGAAGACACATACCAATTTTACATGGGTGGGTGCAGAATAGTTAACAGTTAGCAATTAATACCATGACAATAGCAATGAGGGGATTTGCGGTGCAGTAGGAAGTATGGAAATGAAGAAATTACACAAACATTCCATAGATATGCTACTGTAGAAAGACTCCATTAAACTAAAGATTGGCCTTTATTAGGGAAGAGGTTGGCCTAAGACTTGACTATACACCACGACTCGCTTTTGTTTAGAACATTTTCATTTCAGATCATCCTATGTAGTTACTGTAGATCAGAGTTTGTAAGTCCCACCGCAGGCCTCCGCTGAGCTTGTCAGGTGGAGTATGTGGCCCTTTTATGTCAACTCTTTCAAATTTTGGTCATAAGTCAATCTAAAGGATGCATTAATGACCAACATTTGGATTGGATAATGTGCTCCCACAGGGCTAAGAAGGCTCATTCCCAGGAAGCCTTAGTGTAAGCATCTGTCTTGCTGAACAACGAACCATAGAGGTTGGCCAAGACTGTAACCTTGGATGGAAGTCAAAGTGAAAAGCAGGTAAATGGGAGGCAGGCAGGTTCCATGGGCCTTCACTAACAAAAACAGTCTGGATTATTTCTAACCTATAATCCAAGTTTTGCTATCTGTCTCATTTCTCTGTATTTTGCCTCTAGTTTGACATTTACTCATAGTTTTAGGGCAACCTATACAACTCTTCAATTATTATCATCTGACTATGAGATAGGTTCCCATTTACTATGGCCCCTATATTTCCCATTGGAAACACTCAAGAGCTATTCATTATTAATCTGATTCCTGCTAGTTTTGCAATTGGAAGCTATAATGTTAAGGTTTATGCAGAAACAAGGCTGTAAGAATACAATGCTATAAATTACAATTACCATCTAAACATTCTAAAGTCAAGGAAGACAGTAACAGTTTAATCAGTAAATTTCCTGTCTCAGCAGCTGTTATAGAGGACCTTATTTCTAAAGCTTCTATTTTAATTAATATAGTTAGTAATCCTTGCTAGGTCAAAGTGTAAGCATATTCCCATAATCAAGTTCTAGCATTCATACAAAAAAAAGTCTTTCTCAATATTCTTTTCCACTAACTTTCAACATCTTCCCATGACCTTCTTGGTTTATCGCTTTTTAGTCATTCAAAAATAACCAACTTATGAAAACATGCTCAATGTCGCTAATCATCCGAGAAATGCAAATCAAAATGACAATGAAGTACCAACTCACACTGTCAGAATGACTATCATCAACAAATCAACAAATGACAAGTGCTGGCAAGGAGGTGGAGAAAAAGGAATCCTTGTGCACTGCTGGTAGGAATGCAGACTGGTGCAGCCACGGTGGAAAACAGTATGCAGTTTCCTCAAAAAGATTAAAAAATGAAACTTCCATTTGACCCAGTATTTCCAATTCTAGGAATATATCCCAAGAAAACAGAAACACCACTTAGAAAGGATATATGCACCCTTATATTCATAACTGCACAATTTACAATAGCTAAGATTTAGAAACTGCCAAAGTGCCCATCAGCAGACGAGTGGATTAGAAAATGTGGCACATCTACACAATGGAATAATACACTGCTGTAAAAAAAGAATTATTACTATTTGCAACAGCAGGGATGGGACTAGAGAATATTATGCTATGTGAAATAAGCCAATGAGAGAAAAATAAATATTACATGATCTGACCCATTTGCAGAATAAAATGAACAACAAACTAATGAACAAAAATAGAACCGGAGACGTAGAAGCATCAAACAGACAGTCCAACCTATGAGGGTGGACAGGGAATGAGAGGATAAGAGATTAACCAATGGGTTTGTGTGCATGCATATGAGCATAACCAATGGACACAGACAGTGGCAGGGTGAGGGCATATGCTGATGGGCGGAAGCGGCCGGGGAAAAGAAAACTCATGTAATACTTTAAACAATAAAAATTTAAATTTATTTTTAAAAGCATAAAAGTGCTTTTAATGTTAAAACACAAAATAAAGTAATAACCAACTTGCCCAGCCAGTGTGGATGAGTGGTTGAGCATCAACTCATGAACCAGGAGGTCACAATTCAATTCCCAGTCAGGGCACATGCCTAGGTTTTGGGCTCCATCCCCCACAGGGGACATGCAGGAGGCAGCCAATCTATGAATGATTCTCTCTCATTATTGATATTTCTCTATCTCCCTCTCCCTTCCTCTCACTGAAATCAATAAAAACATTTTTTAAAATAACCAACTGATTAGGAAAAACTACTTACTTTTAAATTCTCTTAAAAACAAACACATTACATTCCTTTCCTTTGCAATAGCATTCCTTCTAAATTTCAATATGTTACCAGAAAGGGAGCCAGGTTCTGAACGGATTTGCTTAAGGCCAGCCTGCAGTGTGTGGGTTCTTGACTTGGTGCAAGAAACATTTCACAACATGAGTTCAGGTGACTTTGAAAGTATGTTTTTAAAGCTTGGAACAGTGAAACAAGGAAAGGCTGAGGATAGAGGCAGTAGGAGAGAGAGTAGGCAGGGCTGTTTGGGCTCTCTAGAAACATGGGAATGAAGTGAGTCTAGGTGGGGCTGCTCTCAGCTCACGGGTAAAAGTGTTTGGGGGACAGATCAATTGGATTAGTGCAGGACAAGCTGCTGCTGCCCATTGCTCCCAGGGTTGCAAGCTGCATGGGGACCTCATAGAGATTAAAAGAAAGAAAATTCACTCAAAAAGGAGATGGGGGGTGCCACAAGGAGGGCACACACTGGCTTCTTTGTCTTGAGCAATTTTATTTACCTTAAAAAGGCGGGGATTTAGTGGGGGTCTCAGGGGAGATTTCAATAGGATTTTCATCAGCTTTCCCAGATGTCCCTTTTAAGGGTCAAGATCTCTAATAATGGGTCAGTGCCAGGGCAGGCAGTCCAAACCTCATTATCAGCAACATTACAGGGAAGGAAAGGCCTCCCTGGGGCCAGTTTTGCCCATTACTAGGCACCCCGGGCTTTCCACCATGATGGCCTTCTGTATCTGGCTGTAAATTGCTTGGCCAGTTTGTTAAGCTACCTGTCTCAGTTGCCTAATTCCACTTGCCAAGGAATTTTCCTAGCTTCTTACTATCCTGTCTCAAAAAGAGAAGACAGAAAAAAGTATTATTAATAATATACACCTTTAGTCTTTATTAAAAATTGGGCTATATATACAATGTTCGAGAAAAGTCCAAAGAATAAGTGTAATTATTATTATCACTAGTATTCACAGACAGGTAAAGAAAATCAATTTGTAGTTATACAGGCCTCGTCAGTGTCTTGGGATAGCTGTCGATCTCTGAGGTCAGTGACCTCTCATTCTCAAGAAGTCTTTGTTCACTGTATGTGGAGGCAAGTGTCAGAGACAGGGGCAGATGTCCATTTGTGGTTGGGCACCTGATAAGGTCCCTTCAAACAATGTTGGAGAGTCTTTCATTGATGCCTTTTCCAAATGACAAAGTAAGTCATGGACTTTGAAGTCTTCATGTGCTGAGAGAACTCCTGTAAAATAAATGTCACTAATTTATCTGTCCCTATAAGGTGGTTAATAAGATCTTGATAATAATGCAGAATGTCTCCATTTCATAAGGTTGATTCACATGTCTCTTCATCTAGATACATGGGGTTACTCATGACTATTTAATAAAGAGAAAAGCTATGTGTTTATCAAAAAAGGAGACTCCAGGTTGAGAAGAACCATAAGTAGGGCTTTAGGCCAAGGGAGATTAAAAGCTTCTGAAAATTTACCTAGTTGAGTTTTAATTATATCATTTGTATATTACACCAATCCAGAGAACTGGACTTATAGGCACAATAAAAAGACTAGTAGAATAGGCCAAACGTTAGAAATGAATTGTATTTTTAGAACAGTGAAATGTGTCCCTCAGTCACTGTAACTCATAGGGAATTCCCCAATAGGCATTACTTTTCCCCAATCATCGTGTACTTTTTAACTGTTGCTCTCCTTTTTGTGAATGCCTCAACCTAGTGAGAATAACATACAAATCATAACTAACATATATTTGTATTCCTGACATGGTATCACTTGGATAGAACTCAATTGCCATTTTTAAAAGAGATCTACAGGAAGTAGGAAATGACCTGGGGGTTCATGGAATGATTTTCCAGGGTTATATTTAGACAGTAGAACATCTGATACACACTTTGCAATCTATAAAAGAAAAAGGAGTGACAAAATCCAGTGGTCAAAGATTGGAGAGGTAGAAGAAAAAACAGCAAGGCATAGAAAGAATCCCTGGGATTAGATAAAAAGTAAAACCAATCAACACATACTTCTTTTATATTGGTTGGTATAAGATACTTAGCAGTAAACAATTAGCATGACAACAATAACATGGAGGGGTCTTGTGCTCTCTGCTCTGGAGCTGTGAGGGGTTTGGAAAAAAGAAAATCACCCTGACATTCCAAAGGTATGTTATTGTAGATGCCAAAAGTCAATGGATGGGCTCAGTTAACATAAAGACTGACCTTTGTCAGGAAAGATACCAGCCTAGCACATGACTACCCACCATGACTCACTTTAAGTTAGAAGGTTTTATTTTCAGACTATCCTGTGGGGTTACTTAAGGTTTCTGAGTTTGTAAGGCCCCCACACAGGCCTTTCCTGTGCTCATCAGGTTGAGCATGTGGCCCCTTTTTCATTCACCTTTAACCTCTTGGGAGGAGAGAGGAGCTAGAGATCATTACCAATGGCCAATTACTTCATCAATTATGCCAACATAAGGATACTTCCAATAAAACCCCTAATCATGGGGTTCAGAAAACTTTGTGTTGATGCTTAAAAGCTGAGCGCTCAGGGAAAAAAATGGAAGTTTCATACCTATCCCCATGCTCTGATCTGCCAGTCTCTCCCATTTAGTTATTCGTGAATTGTATACTTACAATAAACGAGTAATACTAAGCAAATTACTTTCCTAAGTACTGTGTGGGTGTCTTTTTTAGATAATTATAAAGTCGGAGGGGAGATGGGAACCTCCAAACCTGGAGTTAACCAGGCCAAAATGTGAGTTACCTAGGCACCCCATTTGTGATGGCGTCTGAAGTTATGTTACGGAGCCTTGAAACTATGAGGTCCGCACCCACTTCAGATAGTTAGTATCAGAACTGAAATGAATTGTAGGACTCCCCATTGGAGAATTGGTTTTTGATGGGGGAAAACAAAAAGGAAACCTTCAGGTCATATAAAAACTACCCGGCAGGGTAATGCTAGAAGTGATTATGATAATGTCAGTGATCGCCCTATATTAGGTGCTCAGGAAGTTTGAGAAGACTTTACTTTTACTCCCCTCACTCACTAAGCCCTCTGTCACCTTCAGAGTCCAACTTCACCCTCTTTCTTCTTCTTTGTTCTCACAGGACAAGGCTGGAGGCAGTGTTTCTGATCCCAGGTGAGTGGAGGTACTCGCCTGTAAGTCTATTCATATTGTTGTCCACCCTGAGGTGGGATCTGTTCTAATGCCTAGGCAGCCAGTAAACTGACATCAGGTTGCAGTGAAAGGAAAGAAAGTATATATTTCAAAGGTACCAATGAAGGGCAATGGGGCAGCTGATGCTCAAAGAACAGAACTCACAGTGGTTTATATTTAGGGTCTTTGAAGGGGCAAAGGTCATGACTTGGGGTTCAGAGTCATGGGTTTTGAAGATTGGTCAGTTATGCTATAAGTACTCATAATGTGACTTATTTCTCCCTGGCACCATCCTGGATGGTCTTTGGTTTTTGGGGCCTAGAGGTCTGCCTTCATGTAGACAACCCAATGTTCTGCAACCCATTTTGGGGTAGGGTCGGTGATGTAATTTAAGAGCAGAAAACATCTATCCATCCTGTGCTTAGTAGACAACATCCTTCTCGTATCTCCAGCAAGATATCTCCTGCAACCTGTTTCACTGACTAGTTTCCAGACTCCAGGCCACATCTGCATTCTTTCCCATCACACCTGCCACATTATATTTTCTATTTATTCTTTAACTAGAAATCATAACATCCAGCTATGGGAACAAAGGGTAATCTTCCTCTCATCTTTTAAATTCTTCTATCTGGGCTAAAAATCAAATTAACAGAGACAGATTAACAGGAGACAATGTACAAAGTCTGATATATGAACAAATATACTGGAGCTATAAGAATAGAGACCAAAGGAAGCATTGAGTAGTGGAGGCTTATATGTCATTCTGAAGCTAATGGGAAAGAGGGTTGTGGTTCGAGGCTTCAAAAGACAGGAACATTGGCATGGAGATGCCAAAGCAAATGTGAATATTCCCCCTGGAGCTGGTCCTCCATCTATAAACATTCTAGGCAGTTTAGTGGGAAGGTCCATGGCTTATTTCTTAAACCTTTTTTTCCCCAATAAGGATATCAAAATCAATACCCTAAAAGGCACATCTGGGGTAAACACTCGGGTTCCCTTCACAGCAGAATCATGACTCTAAGTAAGGTTTAAAATCGACCTAAAAGCTCAAATCTAGTTACCTAGTCATTGAGTACCTAACTCATTACCAAAACAAAACAAAACAAAACAAAACAAAACATAAAAATACTGCAACATTGCTCTTTCAGTCTAAATGTGTCCACTTCTGACTTCTCATTAGAAACAAAAAGTAAAAGATACATTGGAATCTGCTAATAAAAAATTTCTTCATTCCTGGAGAGCACCTTGACACACTCACATCATCCATAGCTGTTCAGGAAGAACTAGGGGTCCTGAGACGCTGACTCATGTCTCAGATTAGTGTTTACGCCATCACTACTCACTGCTTAAGCGGTTCCTTTGTTGTGTTTGTACATGTCCCTAATTTTGACTAGTATGTGAGCTTCTTGCCTGCCTGGAGGACTCCAGTCACGTCTCTATTGTTGAGGAATTGGGGGCAGGACACTTGCCGAGGGTTGCCAGCTAGGCTTCAATATCACCCAGGCACTTTCATGTTTAACTTAATTTAGTTCCAAAATGCATACAGCATGAATGCTGGAGAAACGTCCTGATGTCACTTATAAAAACAAATGGGTTCATAAGGGCCCCTGCAGGCATGGTAACTTTATGGCATCTCTGTATTTTTTCAGCCACCAAGAGATATTGTGTATGAGTGTCCAGGATAGGATCTGATTGTTCATTTGTCGATTCTTGGAATATGTAATGTATTTCTATAATGTACCTACCCATCATTATCCAGGGCCATAGAGGCACGAGAGTGGATGAGAGAGACACCTGGACATTAGTGCTGATGTCCAACTATTTATTTTTAATGACTTTCTAATAAATCTTTATTGTTCAGATTATTACAATTGTTCCTCTCTTTTCCCCCATAGCTCCCCTCCACCAGGTTCCAACCCCACCCTCTGCCCTTATCCCTACCCCCCCGCCACTGTCCTCATGCATAGGTGTACGATTTTTGCCCAGTCTCTTCCCGCACCCCCACACCACTTTCCCCCAAGAATTGTCAGTCCACTCCCTTCCTATGCCGGGTTCTATTTTATTCACCAGTTTATTCTGTTCATCAGATTTTTTATTTACCTGATTTTTAGATTCACTTGTTGATAGATATGTATTTGTTGTTTATAATTTTTATCTTTACCTTTTTCTTCTTCCTCCTCTTCTTAAAGAATACCTTTCAGCATTTCATATAATACTGGTTTGGTGGTGAGGAACTCCTTTAACTTTCTCTTATCTGTAAAGCTCTTGGTCTGACCTTCAATTCTAAATGATAGCTTTGCTGGGTAGAGTAATCTTGGTTGTAGGTTCTTGCTTTTAATCACTTATAATTCTTGCCACACCCATCTGGCTTGCATAGTTTCTGTTGAGAAATCAGCTGGCAGTCGTATGGGTGCTCCCTTGTAGGTAACTAACTGTTTTTCTCTTGTTGTGTAAAATATTCTCTCTTTGTCCTTTGCTCTTGGCATTTTAATATGATGTGTCTTGGTGTGGTCCTCATTTGATTCCTTTTGTTTAGGGTTCTCTGCGCTTCCTGGACATGTAAGTCTATTTCTTTCACCAGGTCGGGGAAGATTTTGGTCATTATTTCTTCAAATAGGTTTTCAGTATCTTGCTCTCTCTCTTCTTCTGGCACCCCATAATTCGGACGGTGGTATGCTTGAAGTTGTCCCAGAGGCTCCTTACTCTATCTTCCTATTTTTGGATTCTTTTTTCTTTTTGCATTTCCAGTTGGGTGTCTTTTGCTTCTTTGTAGTTAAAATCTTTGACTTGATTCTTGCGATCCTCTCGTCTGCTGGTAAATCTCTATATAATATTTTTTATTTCAGTCAGTGTATGCTTAATTTCTAGTTGGTCCTTTTTCATATCCTCGAGGGTCTCGCTAAATTTATCGGCCTTTACTAGACAATTCTTAAAAACCTTATAACCATGGTTTTGAACTCTATATCCAGTTGTTTTCTTTCCTCTGTTTCTTTTATTTGTGATCTTTTTTTGTCTCCGCATTTTGTCGGCTTCCCTGAGTTGATAGAGTGGCTTTGTGTGCTAGGTGTCCTATAGGGCCCAGAGACACAGCCTCCCCAGTTACCTGAGGTGGACACTCTTGGTGCACCCTTTTGTGGGCTGTGTGCACAGTCTTGTTGTAGTTAAGCTTTGATTGTTGTTGGTATCACTGGGAGGAATTGACCTCCAGGCCAATTGGCAGTGAGGATCAGATGTGTCTATGCTGGGAGAACTTCTGTGCTGGAGACCCCTTATGAGACAAGACTTGCAAAAGCCTCTGTGCTCAGCTTGGATGGGGCAGAGTCTCAGGGTATAGAAGACAGGATTGGTTTCCCCGTCAGCCATGCCCGAAGAGGCCTCTTGGTCTTAGTGTCCCACAGTAATCAGTAATCACTGCAACCTTTTCTGAGAGAAACCCGCCCTCGAGTTTCGTGTGCTGCCAAACAGTGCAGTTTCTCCCCGAATGAGTCTGGGTCCCCAGAGTCTCGCCTGGAGCTGGAGTTCAGCGCAGTTGGGAGCATTTGTCTCCTTCCCGCTTGAGAAAGCCAGCTGGGTACTGAGTTGTGCGCTCTCTCCATGCGCAAGCATCTCAGTACCTCTGACTTGCAGCTCCTCTGAGTCTCAGTGTGCTTTTCTCTTTCCTTCTAATTGTAGAATTTCCTCACAGACAGCTTTCTTGTGGTTCTAGATGATGTCCGTTTTATCTTTTAGTTGTAGTTTTGAAATTGTTGTGCGAGCCATCAGTTTAGGTGTTTACCTATGCTGATACCTTGGATTCTCCCGAGATTCTCCAACTATTTATGTGACAACTAATATCTAAAAGGCACTTCAAGATGCCCTAAGATCCTTGATCCCCGCCAAACTTATGACCTCAATGTGCACCTCCAGAATTTTCCTGAATTTCTTTCTCTGTCTCTCAAACCCCACATCAAATCTTTCAGCAAATCCTCTTGAATCCATCCTTTCAACTAATACAGAAACTGACCCCTTCTTCCCACGCTTGTCTGACCACCCTCACCTGTCACCTGGATGACTGCACTTGCCTCCTCACTGGGCTCCCTGCCCTCCACCCAGCAGCCACACAGGTGCTGGGGAAAGTAGTCTAAGGTGAACATCCTGATTCCTTTACTGAGCAAGTTTTTCTGTCTGGATTTATGGCAGGAATTGGGGTGGGGAGGTGCGGAGAGGGGTCAAAAGTTCTTCCTGAGTTTTGTTTCTTAAAAGCTTGAAATCAATATCCAAAAATAGGAATTTCAGAAAGGCTAAATTTCGGATGGCTTCACTAAACACAGATCACTTACTCCCACTGGGGCTCTGAGCCCTTCAGAGGCTCCTCAGATCACTCAGAGGGAAGCCAGACTTCTGGCTATGACCCTTCCCTCTCTGACTTCATCTCCTCTCATCTCCAGTTCTGTCTTCTCCAAAAAGCTTGTCTCCTTATTGCTGCCCCAACATTTTTAAATGGAAAGAAATAAAAACATCCCACACATGCCTTATTTCACTCTAATGTGCTATCACATTATCACTGTTGTTTCTGGGTGGGTTACTGGGCGATTCTCCCAACAGCATGCCATGTCCATGAGGACTGGGATTTTGTCTGTTCTGTCTCATACTGCACCCCCAGTGCTTAGAGCAGTGTCAGTAGATGGTGAGCAGCAGTTTGGTCTTCTTTGATAAATGAATAAAAAGTTACACATGTGATCATGGTTGAAAGGGTGACATATGGAGCGTCATGACCTCACATAACTGGGATTCTGACCTAAACTGAGGGACCAGGAAGACTTTCCTGAAGCGCGGCTGGGAAGTCAGGCCATCTCCTGCTGTGAATCCTTCCTCAGAAGAGAGGAGGAAAAGTGGGAAACACTTTTTGGAGGATTGTAGCCACAAAAGGAAAGAAATGGGAAATTTTGAAAATATGGTAAGGATTGACACTGTAAGATTACAGGTTCTGCTAATTACAGGTAGATGATGTCAAAGTAAAACTTGAGCCACACAAATTTAGGGAGGCAGGAAGTCCTTATTCAAGACCATGCAATAGGGCAGTGAGACTTACCTCAACACCATTGAAATAAAAGGCTGGGGAGATTTTAAGAACAGGAGAAGGAATCGCAGGCATCTGTGATTGCTTACTGGATTGACACAAAAGATAAATAAAACTCATGAAATCCTGACAGGAGGGTTTTCATTATTTTTATTATTATTACATTTAAACTTAACTCAAGGATATGATTTTATTGATGAGATAGATTGATTGATAGAGAGATAGAGAGATAGAGAAATGAGAAAGAAAATAACCAGTTGCTTCACATAAATGCCTTGACTGAGGATTGAACATGCAAAATTTAGGTGTTCAGGACAAAGTGACAACCAATTTGGCCACACTGGTGAGTGTAAGCAGGTTTTTACATCTTGGTTTCAAATGTTCCCACCCAAGTTAGGCTCCTACCCTTCCTCAGAGACTGAGACACAGAAAACAGGAGAATTAAATTTTAACAGAATGGACCCAAACCCTCTAGGCAGATATTCTATGAATCATATCACTGGCAAGAAGTTTTGTTTTTTTAAAAATACACTTTTATTGATTTCAGAAGGAGGAAGGGAGAAGGGGAGAGACATAGAAACATCAATGATGAAAGAGAATCATTGATTGGCTGCTTCCTGCACACCCCTACTGGGGATCAAGCTTGAAACCTAGGCATGTGCCCTGACTGGGAATTGAACCATGACCTCCTGGTTCCTGGGTTGATGCTCAACCACTGAGTGACTCCAGCAAGGAGGCAAGAAGCTTTTAAGGAGACTTAGGTATATTTCAAAAGGACAGAGAAAGAATCTGCAATTACAAATTGCAGTTACATTCCTAAAGGAAATGCTCTCAAAAAGTAGAGGTAAGAGGCCTAATCAGGAAGAAATGTTAGAGACTCTGAAGGAATAATGAGGCCTTTAGTTCATAACACAGCTACTTTCTGCACAGCGGAGGGAAACACAACTATATCTTTTCATCTAAGACCCACTTTGCATCGCCATCAGTTCCTGCAATTTATAAAGAAGTGCAAGTTCCCAGCCATTTTAAATAGATGCAGAGTAGCTGACACACTGAACAGAGTTAGCATCTGAACTCCCACAAGGCTGTGCTTCTGGAGTTTTCCAACGAGACATTACATTTCTCTCTACAGTCACCTTCCCTTTGATCAAACATCATCTCCAAGGAAGAAGAGTATTTTGATCCTATCACATATATGGCAGGTGTCATTCAATTTGGCCTGATTAATGACCTAAGTGCAGAGGAACAGATATTCACCTTATAGTTTGCTATGATGCAGGTTTTTCTATGAAACCTGAAATGGATGATTTAACAGCCTCTTGAGGTTAGGCGGCCTCACCCTCACACTTCAGCTACAGTCTCTGTTGTTTTGGGGGATGCCCTCCTCTCAAACAGATTACAAGTCTCCATCAGGTCAAAATTAGCTCCATAAAAGGTGAGGTCATTAATAATTCTGTTTTAACAAGGACATGTGCTAAACCTGGCTTATATTACCAATGATTCCGATTTTATTCTAGCAACAAAGAGGACAGGGTGCTACTGAACTTATGCAAATAAGTCTAATGTCATAACCAAAGGAATATTCCAGAGGGCATTAGTAATTTGGGGGAAGACAAAGGTCACTGTTGCATCTCACATAGGTGTTCTCTTGTCTATTCCCATCATCACAAGTGTCCAGGTACCCTCCACATATCTTCCTGGAAATGGGAGAGATCTCAAATTCCTGTGAAGCACATGATTTCCCCTCCATTGTGAAGATGGTGTAAATGGGACCAACCAGTGATGGGATCCAATGTGGTATGTTACCTTACGTCAACAATAATGACAATGCCAGCTCACATTTTTTAGTATTTATTGATTCAAGGGAAGTCTTCTAAGCAATTTCCACCACCACAAGAAATCCAATACGTACTTTTTTTTTTTTTTTTTTTTTTTTAGTTTAAGAACACAGGGGAAAGGAAGAGGATCACTAGTACTTGACATCTAACTCTACAGGAGCACTTTCAAAGGAGCTGATGATGTTGGAGGCTTTACACTGGTAGTTCCCAGCATCCTCTCTCCTGACAGGGTTTATGGTGAGGGTTCTGCGGTCCTGCGACAGCTTCATCCTCTCCCTGAGCGCAGACTCGTAGCATTGAATAACCAGTGGGTGGACCTCGCATTTGAGTAGCAAGTCATGACCACCGCTTCCTCATTCTCTGTGACTGTGGTTTTGTGGCTAGGAGTATGGGCCACACGCTGGCCCTGTAAAGACATAGATGGTGAGAATGATTGAGTGTGGGCTTGAGACCTGGGGCATTGCTCCTGCCTCAAAGATCTAAGCCCTGACTCTGATTGTTATGAGGGTAATTTGGTTCCACAATAAAAATTAATTAATTCTAAACTTGCGATCACTCCCCAGATCAAATCTACCCCTCTGAACTGAAGACCCCTAAGAAGGAAGGATATGAACCAATGATTGATCTAGGGATCGAAAGACATCAAATAAGGCCACTGAGATTGGAGGAAAAATGTAGCTATGGCTGCAGATAGACCTCAAGTGACTCAGATCAATTTCTCATGGTCTGTTTGACTCTGCTTAGGGACTGCTTCTCCTTGTGCCTCACTTTCCAATCAGTGAAGTAAAATGAATATTTGACTGCTAGCTGACATTGTACTAATCATAAAATAGTCACAGTATCTGACATAAATTTTGGGAAGGAAAACTGCTCAAATGAGAGGCATTTGTTATTGATAGACTTCACCAGAGAATCCCCTGGGCTGATCCCTGGTGGATGAGCAGCTGCCAGGGGAATCTTTACTCCTGCTCCTCCCTTGGGACACTAACCTTTCTCTGGACTCTCCTAAGTCCCCCAGAACAGTCAGCTAATTATCTGTGGAGCTTGTCCAGTTGTGCTCTCCACAAACAGTCTCAGGTGAAGGACCAGTCTCCATCTAAAAAGACGTGGCTCTTAGGTTTGAGCCCCAACTGGTGACCAGCTCAAGAGCCTTGTGAGTGTGGCACATGCGAAACTGTTGCTCTCACTCATCCCTTCCCAGGAGGCAAAACTCAACCAGACACAGGCTCCCCAGGGTCTGGAATTAGGACGTTGTGACAGGGGCCTGCAGAGGGGCTGCCCCAGATGAGCTTCTCTGTGAAGAACCCATGGAGCACCTCGAGCCAGGTCCTTACAGAGCCCTGCAGGGTCTATCTCAGGATGATGGTCAGGGAAAGGGGCCCAGGGACCTGGACTGAGACTGGTCTCCCTCTGCTGACTCACTCCCATCAAATTGGTCCTTCTCTCTGTGGTGAATGTCTGTGGGGCTGGAATCTGGGAAGGGAACTCTGACCTTAGGAAGTTTGTCTCCACTGTGTCTGTCCTGCACTAAATGCCCAAACCCAGCTTGGGACATGATGCAGAGGGCGATGCAGGGGAGTCCACGGCTGGCAGTCCTGTGTGTGAAGTAGAATTCACCCCACCCAACACCTAGAGGTCAGAGAGCAATCACTCACCATATACAGTGAGCGATCCATATCCTCTTGGTCTTTGAATACTATCAAGGACAGCTTCTACCATGTAGATTCCTTCATGTCTCCGAGTGACGTTTCTTATGATCAGGGTTCCGTCAAATAATGCTCTCTCTCGACCAGTGTTTCCGAGCCCTCTTAAAAAGTTGCCTGAACCGAACTCAACATACCCAATGAAATTATGGTACTTCGTCACTCTTCCCCTGTACCATGAAAATCCTAAAACACCAGGAGGAATATTGCTGATATATAGAATCACATCCTGCCCTTCAACAGCAATGGTTGAGACAATAGCAAATTGCGAAGTGGTGGGCGGGATCCAGATGGTAAGACTAGAAGGGAAGACTAGAAGGGAAGAGAGAAATTGATTCAGTATTGTGATCTATGTATTGGGATGGAGAGATGAGGCATTTCTCTTCAACTCTCAGCCTTGGTCTGCGTGTGAGTTCGTGTGTGCATCTCCTTGGTCAAGGTGAGCAACATGGCCACCATTGCTTCAGCACCTCAGAACCTATGCTTTTTGTCTTGAATTCTCTTTCCCAGCTCTCTGTTTGGCTGTTCTCCTTACTGCCCTCGATGGAT